>NC_091792.1:111188712-111491742 GCF_041296235.1 Equus asinus | reverse complement strand
TATATACACACATACATATGCATATTTGACATATCACACTCCTCCTGTGTGTTATTTTCTTCATAACAAAACTTTAATAATGCCAGCTCTTTAACCTATAACAAGGCAAATTATTGTCTTCTAGTCTTCCCTTTAATGTATTTGTTTTAGGACAAGTAAGTAATCTAAATATTTTGTTTGGCATTAAAATGAGGCAAAAGTTTTATGTTATTTTATGAATAAAAATATGGTACAAGAAGGGTTTTCCAGAATTTCCAGACCCTCCACTCAGAGACACTACCAGAGATTTAGATTTTTTAAAACAATCAGATTGGTTCCTGAGAACACCATTTTCTTGCCAAACTCAATCCTAACGTGTGCTCCCTGTGGAATTTTCATAGAAAGACTAAGCCTGGTAGCATAGTTCAAATAAAACAGGTATAAAGTAAATGGCAATAATTCAATAAAGTATGGCAGCAGTGGAAAGTCTTTAAAAGCAAAGTTTAAACGTTTCTTAAGGATCCCCTGATGTTTCATCTCCCAGTAGACTAAAAGCGATGAGGAGAGGGGACCGATGTGTTAACAGGCTAAGCTACCATAATAGCATGGCAGAGGCTTCCTACCTGAAGGGGTCATGCCTGGGAGAGGGAGAAGGAGCGGCAGACTGACAGAATGCCCAGGGAGAGTATTGATCCACTGACTATTTTCTGGTAACCATTACAGAGACATGAGTTGACAGTAATTAAAATGACTTACACACTGGGATGGTTTCAAACTCAAACCTTCGACTGAAGACACCATAGCCTGCTGCTGTGCGTGCTCGAATTTGGAAGACATATACTGAAGCTGGTTTCAAGCCTTCTGCAGTTATAGTTGTCTCTTTAGATTTGATAATTGTATAGCTGGTCTCTTGGTCCTTCGGTTACACATGCACATACAATAAAAAAGGCAACATATGAATTATTAATGACAACAAAACTCAGAATCATAGATCAGAAAATGAATCAGAAACTAATAATAGACTTACTATTAGTACGAACACAACGTTTTAGAAAAAATAAAACCTAGAGATCCTAGATACTTACATTGAATCTTAAAGTGTTTTCTAGAAATCAAAGATGGTGGGTGACATGTTCTCCACCCAACCACCACACTTGCCCTTGGTAAAAATAAATTTGTAAACTTTTAACATACAGTTTGCAGAATAAAAATTATTTTACAGATTCTAATTTAGTATTGTTATTGGTGTGCATGTTTTTCTCATAAATAATTTATGGGAACACATCTGTCTGTTCATAGAGAAAGGTAGCAATGTCTCATATACTGCCAGATAGGACTCATGCTTTACATCTTTAGTGAATTTGATTTCTAATTATATTTACAGCTTGGGAGAAAGAATGAGTATTTCACTGGAGAACTACTTTAATTTCAATTCACTAAGTCTAAAGTTTTGTAAATAAGCAATTTTTTTTTCCTTTCTGAAAACGTTTTATTTTTTCTCTTTCACATGTTTGGGCTGGAGGAATAGTGAGTGGAGATGGAGTGAGAAAAAAAATCACTGGAGAGATGGTTTTGGAAACTGAAACAAAAAGGAAGTGTTCCTATTTTGACTTCTAACGAAGTATAGACTAACCATCTATAACTCCTCATTGTCTCTGAAGTCACCACGCTGAATTTAAAATCTTAGACCTATAAAGATTTCAAAAACACTAAGTTCTTGTTTTGAACTTTCTCCTCCCTTATATTTTTCTGTGTGAATTCTTGGCTAACCTTTTTTCCTTAAAGTCTTTCCACATTTATTACATTTCTGATAGATATTAAGGGACAAATTAAAGATAGGTAATGGTTAGAGACTTTCCCCCCTTTTTAAATAAGTGTGTTTTACTTACAATAACCTGATTGATGACTGTAAACTATCATTTTCTAAATATTTCAGGAAATTTGTCTTTAAAGATAGAAATATGCATTGATTGATTTTTTAAAGATCTAATGAGAATAACATGTGAAAGAATATTCTTTCCTAAATGAGAAGAAAACTGAAAGCAAGAATATAATATTTACTTCTCAAGCATTCTAATAGGGAACATGGTTGCTATTTAATCTTCACAATGCTGTTAGAGTGCAAACAAATGCAAGCCACAGTCTTTCTCCCTTGCGGTTTACAATAGATAGCAGCATGCCATATTGTAACTTTAGTGTGCACACTGGAATCATGTCCTAAAACACAGTGAGTTCATTTCTACTTTTTATCCTCACTTTCCTTCTCTGCAAAATTGGGATAGAAATTGTTGCCTGGATATCCTCACCGAGATGTTGTATAAATGAAACAGGTCATGCCTGTGAAATACTTTAATAAACTGTAAAGTACATGCTTTAATTGTCATAATTATAATTTTAATTTTTTTCTAATTTGACACATCAAAGTCAGCTTCTGACCACTTTCTATACTTCCACAAATACCACCTAAAATATACAGCCTATAAACATTCTTCTTTTCAAGCAATTTTATTATTCCTCATTTAATATGCCTAAACATATAAAATTATCTTAGGGTTAAGTACATCCAAATTTCTCTCTAGATAGATATGGTCTAATTTATAATCTAAATAGGTTTTCTGATTCATTCTATACAAATGATTGATCTTTATACTTTTAACGCACACATGAATTTAAATGCCTAATCTTTAAAGCATTTAAGACATTTTATTATAGTTTTGCAAAGGATTAAAATTAGACAATTAAATCTTATAAACCTTTACCTAATAGTGTCAGTCATTTTCTTTATTCACAAACATTTATTGATGTCCCACCTACTCTGGTACATCTTCTATATGCTAGGCATATAGCAGTAAAAAAGCAGACAATTTCTTGACATATTCTTTTTAAAAGGGGTAAATAGCTTCTATAAACTATTGTAGTTACTGATGTTCTGAGAATGCTCAAGTTTATGAGAGAATGTGCAAGACTTTCTCAACAATATTATACTTTCCAGTTTGTGATTACAGCAGTGTTTTTCAGTAAGAAATGATTAAATACCTGTTCTCTACTATTTTCACTTTGTTTAAAGGGAATTTAAATTGGTGAAAAAACTAGATAAAACTAAAGTTAAGATCCCGATATATTTGATATGATTATGATTTTTACATAAACTATTAACATTTATAATGTATTAACATTTATAATGTAAAGTAAGAAGGCTTTTTTCAAATAAAAGAGCACAGGAATATCAGGGTTAGAATTCCAGACGTGTTATTAGCTGAGTCGGTGTGTCAATGTGGGTACACAACTCAACCTCAGTTTGTTTGGTCTTCAAAATGAGTTGAAATTATTTATCAAGAGCATTGTGAGGACATAAACATAGAGATAGAGATAATATAGATAGCACTCGTCACAACCACCACAACACAAGGTGGTCTAGGTGATTTGATTTGACCCTATAGCATGATGGCAAATTCTCCTATTGGAAAGGAAAAAAACAAAAGAATTTGATAAAGTTTACATAGCTGTAACTCCTAACTATTAAAGTCACAATTAATATATTTTGTAAAATAATTAGAAATTGATACTTTTATGAGAAAAGGGAAAAAATTACAAGAGAATTGGAACATCGTGTCTTGAAATAATGCATGATCTCATATCAATTGCACAAAATTACACAACATTCTGCCTGATTTATCTATTAACATTATGTACGGCTCAGTCGTTCCTTATCACAGATTTGATTGTACGCTGTCTCCCTGAGTTAGTTCAGTACTATATTACTGAAGGAACTTAGTAAAGCATACGTTGAGGGGATCAAAACCCATAAATACACATTTTGAATTCTCTAAGTATCTTCCAAAATTTGCTTCTGCTCCACTCCTTTAAATCACCCTTGGATTCTAATTTCCTTCATATCAATTTATACACACATCAAACCGTATATACGCATCTTCAACACTCACAACTAAATAGCCGCCAAGTCCTTGGTCGGGGCAGTGGCTTTCGATGCCTTCCTGCCCCAGCTGAGCAAATGAGCTACATTCCCCAGCTGCTTAGCAAACACTGTTCACATGCAGCGAGAGGAGGGCCTCAGCTGAAGGAGCCAGCTGGCAAGCACCCTGCCAAAGGGCAGCTTCCCTTCGCCTCTGCCTTTAATTAAGAGATGGCAACGGGCCCATCACCACACCAGAGCAGGGAGGCCTGATGACCTCTATTAGAGCAGGGCAATCGCAGGCAGAAATGCCAGCTGGCAAATGCAGGAGGCTTGGAAAGCTCTGCCACCTGTGTCTGGCCAAGAGCCATCCAATAAAACGGTGGTGTTATTCTGAAAGTTCAAAACGAGCTCTGGAAACCTATCAGGATTCCCGCCTTAATACATGGGATAAAAGCTCATTATCCTCTTTTTTCTTCTGAAAGTATTAAAAAAACTTCATGTGTATTTTACTGGTATGCTCAATAGTTTTGCTTGGCAAAACCATCTGGGAATTAATATTGTCACCATAAAAAAGAAAAACCTGACCAAAAGAAGTTAACTTCCCCAAAATAATATATTATATGAAGGTTTTGTTGCTTTTACAGCATGTAAGTGGGCAACTTGTTATTCATTTATTGAAGATATGTATAGAAATCTTTTTCCAAAATAATTTTTTTCTTTGAGTTATGAGGATAATAGAATGCATTAATATGGCGTTAAAAATAAACCAAATCTTACTGAACTAAATATTATTTAAAAAGAATTGAACTATAAAGAAAATAATTTTACAACACAGATAAAATTCATTAGAAGGAATGTGAATAGAAAAGGAATCTTCTCCATCACTTGTTGAGTAATTCTTTGTTTATCAGAAGCAGCAGCTTAAAGAGAAAGAGCAAAAGAAAAGAAAAATCCTTACCTATTGAGTATTATGTATATGAAATTCATGCATATGCTGCAAAGTAATAGTAAAAACAAAGTTTACTCATAAGGGAAAAAAAATAGGATGATTTCCTTAAAGACAAAAAAGAAAACCAGACAACAGTCCAGTTTGTTGCTTCAGGGGAAGAAAACAGCGCAGAAAAATAAGTACTTGTCAAATTTTTCTCTTCCTGCTGTTGAATTTAATTTTATCTAAAATACATATATTCAAATACATGATTTTTGAGGTTTAGTTATTTTAAAATGCCATTATGCATATCAACTTCTTTTAAAATCAACTTTAAGGGAAATAAAAATTTGGAAAGTTAGAATGTTTATAAAATAATTCAGCCTATGTTTATATATATAAAATGTAAAGACTGTACAAAAATCACTCTATTTACCTAGCTTTGCCTTAGTACACGGTAATAAAGTTTACAAAAACTTGAATAAGGAATGTAAGCTTTAATTTAACAAATTATTTTTGGATATAGCTTGTGTTTAAACTGTAGACTTCTGGAATTTGCAATGCAGTCTGGACTCCACTCCCAGGGAAACAAGAATCAGAGAAGGATATTAATGTCACGACACTTTACTTGACTTACCCCATTTTTTGTTAACAATAAACCCTGCAAACCATAAGCCAACATAGCTTTGTCTCAGAGGTATTCTCTTAGACTGAATAATGTATTTGATGCTATATTTTTTGTGAAATATCTTACAGGTATTTTGATTTATGTTGCCTATCCAATAGCTACATGTGATATTACGAGCAAGTCATTCCTAGAAAGACAACTATTTCAAGAGTAATAATTGACCGTTTATTTATCTATATATAAAATCAGTCTATGAATTGCACAGACATCCAAAACCTAGAAAGAATATGTGGATGGCCTCACTCTCTCCCACACCCTGCCGTTTTGTTTTCTGTTGTATCTTTACACAGGTAGTTGTTGCATCAGTGAAGGAAAGAAGCAAATTTCTAAAAAATCTCTATAATGCTATGAATTATTTCAATATAGTTCAGTGTATTTACCTACACTCTTTTATCTCGCATATATATAGAACATTGGATTTTTAAGTGATTTTCATTAATAGGGTATCAGTATTTTTCATGATACTTTTGTATTACTATAAAGAGAACCATTAATTCCCCCACTCTTTTCCAATGTCCTAGCTTAGACAATTTCTTAGGTATTGCAAAGCAAGTTTTAGAACTTCGTCCCACCCTCTTCACTCTTCGCTCAGAGAAGAGTGGTCTCTGAGTTTGAGAGAAGCAATTGAGTAAGTGTGGCCGAGTCCTTCCCTTCTTTTTTGGCATCTGCTTCTCTGCCTTATGTCTGCCTTCTTGTCTACTCCTATTCCATAGGACACACTCTTCTGGGTCAGGGTCTTCTAGCCACCTCTTAGAGGTTGTTTTGGGCACTCATCAATCTTTATGTCCTCTACCAGAACTCAGGTTGTTCTAAGGGGTGTATGTCATTCAGATCCAGACTACAAAAATCACAGTAAAATGGAAGTGGGAGTGGTAGGAAGACTCATGGTAACTATATATGTAAGCCACAGACTCCAGACCTGATCTATAAATTTTAGTTCCTTTTTATTTTCCATCTGTATTATTCCTTTATCAGTAGCTCACTTGGTTGAGGATTCAGAGAAGAGGAAGAGGGATGATTATTGCCTTTGGACTTCAACAACTATTATGGTAAAATACATAAGAGGGAACCTAAGAAACGACTCAGTGAGGAAGAAGAAATAGAGAAAATGCAGGGAATATGGGGCACACATTTACAATTGTGTGTCCTTAAATTTTAAAATAAAGTTTATAATATAGTGTTAGAAATTTGTTATGAATTTTTAAAAGTTGTACTTTATATTCACATCGTAGCTGCCCATACTTCCTTAACAGCATAGGTATTATGCAGGGTTAATGGTCATAAGCAAATGTGTTCTTCATTGTTGTACATTGCAGTCACTACTGAAGGTCAACAACTTCAGTGTTTGTGACACTTTCAAAATGTCCTATGACTTCATCTTTTAATGCTGTGAAAACTAGTTAAGCCGATGTTACACTATATGACAGTATTCCGGCAGCGTAAACTATTTGGCAGCAGCGGACCAGAAATTGAGTGCTCCCTGTACACTTCTAGCCTCCACAATCGTGACGACCGAATCAATTCTCATTGATTTACACGTAAAACTGCACCATGCTTTTCTACAAATTGAATAATTGCAGTTGCTAAAATGAAAAAAAAAAAAGGAAGAGAGAATATTCTTTATTCTGTTAGTCTCACCTTTTCAAAATATTTGATTTCATACTCCAGGATGATTCCATTGGGGCGATCTGGCTCTTGCCAAGACAAAGAGATACTGTTTTTTGCAATCTTCCCCTTTTTCACATTGGTGACTGGAGAGGGGGCTGCAAAATAGTATAAATAAAGAGTTGCATGAATACCAGAACCCTGAAATTACAACTGTGTATAATATATATGGCATTCTTGGAATGTAGTATAATAAAAATCCCAAACAATTAAATTTTCTTCTAACCTGTAAATGATTTTAATTTGTCTACATATTTTTTACAGATTGTAAAGTGTTTTACAAATATAAATCAATTAATTATCTTGAGCATTTTCCCATAATAAAACTGTAGTCATATAGACTTTTAAGTGCACATTTTCTTTATGAAGTCTAGAAACATAAATGAAATATTTTACTTTTTTACAGAACAAAGACACTTTTGATAGCCTTATAAATCTTCTATGTTTCTAAAATTTATGGACTCTGTATAATATATCCCATTATGCTAATATATACATGATCATCTATATTACCACATTTTCACAACATTGTCATTTTTTATCATTTATTATTTTTAAAATCATGTGGGTCCTATAATCATTTATAAATTCTTATATTAAATATAGTGGGAGTTTTCCTTCAAAAATGTTACTAATACATGGTATATCTTGAAAACAATAGTAAATAAAAGAAACATTTTCTTCCATTTCCATTTCTCCCAAATTTTTCATTAAGACGTCACAACCACTTATGGTGTTCATCACTATCTGCCAGTATCTATTAAACTACTACTTTTCTGATGAAAACAGAAAAATTATATATGCTATTTCAGATATATCTGGATATTCTGAATTCACAAACATATGGATACTGATTCAAAATCCATTTTTATGAATCTGCTGAGACTTGTATAGACGCCGGG
This sequence comes from Equus asinus, assembly GCF_041296235.1. NCBI lineage: Eukaryota > Metazoa > Chordata > Mammalia > Perissodactyla > Equidae > Equus > Equus asinus. Next base: position 111,483,664 of record NC_091792.1, on the reverse strand, counting down.
TTTGACACCATGAAGAAGTATTGACTAATATTTTTCTGATGCTGGGGACTTTTATTTTTGCAGTTCTTAGCGTTTATAAAAGACATAGGAAAGACCACTATGGACTAATGAATGGTTTATATGTGTGAGTGTGTGTATAGAGACAAATAATATATATATATTATATACATGCATATTATATGTATAATGTATATATAATAAGATGGAAAAGATGCCAGCCTTAGTGAGTAGTACATAACCAGAGTCATAGCCCTATCTGAACAGTATCAGACATTTGGTGAGATTACATATTATATATAATTTTATATGTAGTATATAATATATACTTTATATATTATAAATATATACATTTATAATGCAATGTATACATATATTTTCTAGCTATCTTAACTTCCAGCATTGTTCAGACAAAATAACACACTGTCATGTTTAATTATATTTTCCACTCCTCAGAAAATGTAATCAAATCAGAGGCGCTGCTTCGAGTAACAGACAGAAAGAACAAAGTTTCAAAGAACTGCTTGTTGGGCCCGATAGCAGTGTGAAAGCAGAGTAGGGGAAGAAACTGATCACTTAAAAATAGAAACGAGATCTTGTGATTTCTCTGCTTAAAACCCTCCAGTGCCTTTCGGTTTCATTCAAGAGGAAAACACAAATCCGGAATTGCATGCAAGGATCAACACTGTCTGGCTCCCTGCATCTTCTCTGACCTCACCTCCTGCTGCTGCTCTTCAGCAGCTCTGCCCAGGCCTTCTGTTCTTGGGGCACTTCAGACACACTCCTGCTCAAGGACCGCTGCACTTGGCATTCCATCAGTCAGAGGTGCTTCTCCCCTAGACTTCTGCAGGGCGCTCTCACTCTCCTCTGGGTTCCTCACTGAGGCCTTTCCTGTCTACTCTATGCGTTGAGTAACCATCTCTCACCCTCATCCCCTCTCAAGTCACCATTCTCTTTGCTCCTTCAGTGTTTTATTTTCTTCCTAGCTCTTGCACTTGAACTGTTCTTCATATCTTAATTAAATTTGCTTTTTTAAATCCTCTCAAGTAGAATGTCATTTTTCTGAGGGCAGGGGTATCGTTTGTTTTATTCACTGCTGTATCTCTAGATCTAGAACAGTGTCTAGGACAGATGAGGGTGCAATAAATATGTATAGAATGAATGATTGATGGTAAAAATTCAAAGTAATATACATGAAACTTTTTATTCTTTATTATTTTATTATGTCAGTGAACTCAACTATGAAACTCAAGGGTGAAGTATATCTTTAAATAAAATTAAAATAAATAGAGACAGATATAATCTGTAAAAGAGTAAAATTTGTTAACTATGTAGTGTTTTACAGACCCATGATAGGGTGTTAATGACTTTGGTACTTTAATGTCTGCTGTTATTCTTCCAATCACACAGCTTTTTCTGTGATATTCAGACTCAGAGGATGCCCATTTTCAGCCTTATCTTGTTGTGTTAAACATGTCCAGTTCCACAGAGTTTTCTGGAATACTACAGAACACAAAGTGTGCGTATAAAGCCAAAATTCTCTAAAAGCATAGAAATTGTAGTCTGTTTACTTTCCTCGAAATTGTAATTGACTGGTAGTTCTCACAGCCACGTTGTGGCGTAGGTTCAAAGACCCTACTGATCTCCTAGTGAGGGAAAAGTACACCATGTTTGGCACTGTGAAGGTAACAGCCAGAAGACATGGAAACAAGAAAGAGTAAGCTATGGGCCCCCCAGTTCATCCAGCATTTGTAGCAAAACAGCAAATTTACTGCAGTAGAAACCGTGACAGAGGATTAAGAAAGACAGTAGATTCTTTAAATGTACCTTGCTCAGTAGTGAATATCTTTATGAATTATCTTGAATCGTGAATTACACTCACTTTCCCATTACCACTATTTATTGCATTATACATTAGTAAAGGTCCGGAGACTCTCTTCAAAGTTCTTCACTCACTTTACTACATTGCAAACATGCTTGTTTTGATTGAAGTATTTCTTATAGATAGCTGTCAGTTTTCACCTAATAAATTGATGGTTTGCCACCTTTCAATTCATAAATTGCATTTAATGTGTATGCTCCATGAAGGCAAGGATTAATTTGGTTATTTCATTGCTATATTTCCAGCACCACAAAATTACTTGGCACATAGAGATTTTAATAAACATTTGTTGAATGAATGCATGAAAGAATGAATGGGAAATAGATGCATCATCATGTATCATTCAAAACTGAGTCTGTCTCATCTCAGGTATATATACTAGGATCTTATTAGTTGGGGATTTGTGCTTTATTTTAAAAGTTAACCAATTCTTTAATAAAATAATCAACCATTTCAAAGTGAAGGTATCAAATACATATCAACACAGACATAACCAGCCTGAAAAAGAATACTTTATTTACTTACTTTCGTCAAAGTTAAACATAAATTGTGTAGCTTTCAAAGACTGCCTGACTTAATAAATGCTTATAAATTCTTTTTATAAATAAAGTACTTTTTATAAATGAAATACTTTTCCAAAGTGGGTTTTCTCAGAGGCTAAATAGTATTCCTCAAAGCACGGTTCAGGATGAGGAATAGTTAGGAATAATTTCCTCTCTGACAAGACCATCTCTGAATCACTGAGGTCAAGTTGATCAAAGTGGAGACACTGACAGCTCATGGGGACACAATGATGAGGCACGAATTGCGAATGGTAGCACTCCTCCACCACTATTAAGATTTTACAGGTATTATGCGCATTAAAATAACTGTAGCCAGATCTGTCAGTATCAGGGCATGTTTGATTTCTCTCGTTCATCTCCCTCCTGATACCTCTTGTTCATTCTTTACCCACTCAACCTTTTATGAAGTAAGCCTGGAACAAAATGAGAATGATGACTTAGAGCATTTCTCTTATAAAATTTTTTTGGATGATATTAAATCATAAAACTATTACTGTCCTAGTATAAGATGAACAAAAGTACTAAAGAAATAAAGTTGTTAATGTAAAAAATAATTTATATAACTTCTGAGTTTCACTTTTTAGATATATGCAAACGTGCCACATTGTTTCTGGATTGCAGCTTCCATGCTGGAGATGAACTGTGAGTATCAGTAAAATAAGCAAGATACTTATCCTGTAGGCTAGTAAGAGTTCCTATTAAGCACTAATGTTTTTGTCTGTTTGAATTAAAAAGATTAATTTAAAATAGTTTGATATTTATAGAAAGATTATGAAGATAGTACAGGATTCTGATATACCCCACACCCACTGTCCCCTATTAGGAAAATCTGAAACTATTACAGTACCTCAGTCACAATTAATGAAACAATAATGATACATTATTATTAACTAAAGTCTATGCTTGATTCAGATTTCCTCTGTTTTGCCTCACGATCCTTTTTCTGTCTCAGCGCCCTATTCAGTATACCATATTAAATTAGGTGCCATGTCTCCGTAGGCTCCACTTGGCTGTAATAGTTTTTCAAACTTCGCTTGATTTGATGACTTTGACAGTTTTGAGGCACACTGGTCAGGTATTTTGTAGACTACCTCTCATTTGGTACTGATTTGATGTTTTTCTCATGATTAGACTTGGGCTATGAGTTTTTTGGAGGAGGACTAAAGAGGTAAAGTGCCATTTTTATTACATTATATCAAGGGTACATACTACCAACATAGCATCATAGGTTAACCTTGATTACCTGACTGAGGTGGGTTTCTCAGCGTTCTTCACCATAAAGTTATTCTTTTTTCCAGTTTTCCATACTGTATTTTTTGGAAGGAAGTCCCTATGTGCAGCCCACACTTAGATAATGGGGAGTTATGCTCTACCACCTTGAGGCTGGAATAGTTGTATAAATTATTTGGAATTTTCTGTACCAAAGTTTTGTCTATTCATCTTTCTCTACTTATTTAATCATTTATTTACATCAGTATGGACAGTGGATTTCTTTAATACTTTGCTTTATAATCTAATAGTTTATTTTGTTACTCCAATTGTTAAAGCTTTGACCACTGACTACTCTTTCAGTTAGCTTCTATGTCTCTTTGACATACCCCCATGGTCGCGGGTTTGTTTGTCTGTTTATTTTCCACATCACTTTCTTACTGTCTGGCACTAGAATACCAGATGCTTTTCAGGCTCATTTACTTATTTACTGCCCTAGTTCTAGGTCAGTCATTTCTCCTAGGAGTACTGGTTTCTTTTATTGGAGAATTCTGTTAAAAACCAAGGTGTAGACGATAGGTGTGCTCCTTTCTACTGAGATGTCATTGCTTCTAAGCCCTCTCAGCTGAAAGAGCTAGGGAAATAAATGTGTGTATATTAACCTGTGTATATCTATAACTATTTCTATATATAACTATATACACATATATATGTATATTAAGCTAAAAATGACTATAAACTGATGTTACCAACACTAATCAGTTATTACACGGATCATTCTAGCTTGTTCTCCCTCCTTATCTGTAACCTCCCACTCCAACAGTGACTCCCACTATCCACTATCCATTTACTTAATTGTTCAATTCCAGTATATATGTCTAGTGGTTAAAGAATTGTCAAATCATGTCTGTTTGACTTATTGATAATGATATAATGTAGAAATCTCTAACATCTCAATGGCACAAGAAATGATATACAAAACCCTGCCATGTAAAAAGCATGCTGGCCTAACTTTTCAAATTTAGAAACCTAGTTTAAGGCACAATGTCCCCAGATGAGAAGGGGTGCCATGGCACAGACCACTTTGAAGTCAAACAGGATTGGCTTCTAATCCTTTGGCAGCTAGCTGTTTTCTAGCTGAGTGACTCTGTTACTTAACCTCTATGAATGTACTTTTTATCTTTAAAATAGGAACAGTGATAGAAACTCATCATCTTTTTGTAAGGTTGAAATCTGATTCTGTATGTACAGTATCAGATAGAGAGTGGATACCAATTCAACATTATTTGTAATAACATCAGCTTTAAAGTATTAGACAACTGTTTAAGAAGACTTCAATAATGGATTCTCCATAACTCCTTAACCCTTTCAGTCTTCATCAATCAAAATTCCTTGTAGTCTCTTTGAACTTGGTACTGTTCTAAATGTTGGGTGAGATCAAAAGACAAAGTATCAATACAGATAAGATTTGTTTTTTAATTTTCTACATCTGGTGGCTGTAGAACTCTAGATTAATAAATAGTTATAGGTAAACTTCCTTGATTATCATAGATTTTAAATGAGCTAAAAGTATTGGACTTTTAAGTGTTAATTAATTGACTAATAATTCACTTAGTATAGAATAATGTCTGCCTCATTCTTTAGAAGATGGTTATGATGAAAACATGAAGCTTAATTGTGTTGAATGGAATAAGAAAATACCATTCGTCAGCGCTTGTACCCAATGCTATTTGTGTAGACAAAAATAAATTATATTGGGGCCCGCCTGGTGGCGCAGCAGTTAAGTGCACATGTTCCACCGCTTCGGTGGCCCCAGGTTCGCAGGTTCGGATCCCAGGTGTGGACATGGCACCGCTTGGCAAAAACCATGCTGTGGTAGGCATCCCACGTATAAAGTGAGGCAAGATGGGCACGGATGTTAGCTCAGGGCCAGTCTTCCTCAGCAAAAAGAGGAGGATTGGCAGCAGTTAGCTCAGGGCTAATCTTCCTCAAAATAAATTAATCAGTAAATAAATAAGTAAATAAATTATACATAGAATCACGTATTGGTTACTTGTATGTAAAAAAAACAAATAATACATCTCCATGCATTTAATTTATCCACACATATTTTGAGTCTTAAAACTTTGAGAAAGGTAAATAAGACAATATTGAGATCTCTTCATTCTGTGACAGTCCATGAATGTGTTAAAATTTTTTCAAATGCCAATTCTTCTAATTTCTTACAAAAGTTCCTCCACATGAGTAATGTACTAGTTTATTTACATACAAGTTTTAAAAATACATGTATCTTTTATTCAATACCATAGGTCAAAATCTGGCCAAGTGAATTGTCACTATCTGCCAGCCGGAAGCCACCACTTATCTCTGCCAGGCTCAGTTCACCGTATTCAGGTGCTTCTTGTTATCCAAGTGGATCGGGGCCAGTTTTTCCTAAAAATAAAGATTATTAGGCTTCTTTCCAGGAAACTCTGACTCAAAAGATCAGACTAGGGCCAAGAATTCTCTGTTTTTAATAAAGACTCTACTAAATAGCTTTATCAGTAAAAATTGGGAAATACTGAAGGCAAATAATACTGGGATTAGTTCTTCTTTTAACAAAATTTTGTAAACTTAGAAACTTGAAGCTAGAAACTGGATCGGTGTTGACGTTTTGTGAACTGCTCCTGCCTTACGCTTTCAGCTCACTGTCATTGTCTGTTGTCCTGATCTCTGTTACCATATTTGCCTTTCTTCGTTTGGGGATTATATTAGTTTTTTTTCTTTTTTAGCAAACTGATTTATTTGTTCATTCATACATAATCTGGTTTAGTCCAAACAGTCTATGTTCTCCACAAAATTAGAAACCTCTTGTGTCTTTTTCACTATTGCCTGCTTAGTCTTTAACACATAAAGACACATAACATACTTTGGTAAGTAAAGAGGTAAAAGAACAATTATCTGCTTTCTATTACATTAGATTTGTTTGCATTTTCTGGAGTGTTATATAAATGAAGTCATATAGTATGTGTTCATTTTGGCTGGGTTAATAAGGGACATGAGGAAACTGTTGGGAGAAATGGATATGGTCACTATCTTGTTTGTAGTGATGTTTCACATGCTTGTACATATCAAACTGTACACATTATATGCAGTTTATTGTATATCAGTCACATACCAATAAAGATACCAAAGGGTATGTGTGTGTGTGTGTGTTTGAAATGACAACTTCTTATCATTTAAAACTGCCTCTATCCCTGTTGAAGAAAACATGATCTTTCTCCTAATTGGACTCCCTCTTTCAAAACTTCCATGCCTTCAGTAATTTCTTCTAAGAACAGTCTTATCTAAAAACCATAAATAAAAATATACATGGCCAATGCCTCAGTGAAACTATTTATGAAAATGTGAATTATTTAGAAACAGCATAATAAAACAATATTGAAGCTTTTAATTTTGGAAAGAAAAATCTGAATTTATCTTTATAGTCTAGCTATAATCCAAACTTGGTGGCTTTAATAAAAATTATATATGGGTAATTACTTCTTAGTAGCTTATGTAGCCTGAAATAAATATTATAAAAATTAATGACTACAATCTGTCTCTACAAACACGATTTTTTTATAATACAATGTAAATGTATAGCAAGCTATAATAAATTCTTAACTTAAAATCAATTTTACTGAAAATAAATGGTAAATGTTTGAATGATTTCATGAGAAATAGCATAAAAATAAAATAAAATAGACGAGACTGTCAACAAAATTATGTAACCTGGATGTCCAAGTTACTCACTGTGACAAACCGACACTATGTCAACATCTAGCCTCATATTATGAGCAAGGATTTGGAATACTGCATTTATGTGAGTTTTCTTTACAAGCCCATTTTCAGTTTATTTGTTGTGGGAGGAAACATCTTTTAATACCACTGTTAGCAAAATTTCCACATTTTCACATGGTCGAATCAGATAAACATATTCTGATTTTAAATTATCATAACAACTTTGTTTCTTTATGTGATTTTAGACCCATCTTTTGAAAACTTTCTACCCCAAGGTAAAAAGCAAAACATGATTGAGCTTGCATTTTATTTCCATGGTAGTGTGCTTAGCGAGGGCAGGGACTATGGTTTTCTTCAGAACGTCCCAGCTCTGTTCTAAGCAGAGTCTCTGGCCGGGACGCAATGAACTGACGTAGCAGCAATTACAAAAGGAACGGTTAAGAAAGTCTATATAAAAGACAGCTATCTGTTCAGCTCAATTCACCCTGGAAGATTTTTTAGTTTGTTTTTGTTTTTAAACTGAAATTATTTAAAAATTTCTATTTGAACCTGATCTTACATTGCTACCATCTGTTGGATAATAATTTCCCCACGGTTGGTCATTTTGTGCCATTTCTGCATTCATAGTTATGTGGAGAAACTATAAACGTACTTTGAGCTCTCCCCAAAATTTCAGTTTTAGTTAATGTCATTATCATTATTATTTAAAAAAATATGATCTGTGGAGAGTAAGTTGTCAGCAATTGCCTTATATATTTAGCCAAGGTTTAGACAGAATTTTACATGTGTACATGTGCATGTGTGCATGTGTGTGGTCTATGTAGTTTAAAGAAATGTAAGTGAAAATAAATCCTTATTTTATTATATTTATATATATACACATATGTATATCCATATCTGTATCTATATTTGTATCTGTATCTATAACTATCTCTTGCTATATATATGTGCATGTGTGTCACATGTGTCTTTTATAACTGGTATAATGAAACTACATGTAATGATTACTCTGCTTTATTTGCTTTAGAGTGCATATCTCTCATTTGAAGGTGAGAAAATGAGTAACTAGATTACTTAAAGTAAATGAGAAATGCAGTTGCTGAATTAAATTAGAAACTTATCTGGGGGCCCACCCCGTGGTGTAGTGGTTAAGCTCGTGTGCTCCACTTTGGTGGCCCGGGCTTCGCAGGTTCGGACCCCAGGCGCAGACTCAGCACCACACATCAAGCCACACTGTGGCAGCATCCCACACAAAATAGAGGAAGATGGGCACAGATGTTAGTTCAGTGACAATCTTCCTCAAACAAAAAAGAGGAAGACTGGCAACAGATGTTAGCTTAGGGCAAATCTTTCTCATAAAAAAAATTTAAAATGATAAAAGAAAAACATATCCGAAATTGTTAAAATGGAAAAGTGGGGCAAATGTTTTAAATATACACATGTTCACTAAATATATCATATATTTTATATTTCATATTATATATAGCATATAAATTAGGCATATATACACTTATTCTACACTTAACATATACTTATTACTATGTTGTCCTTTGATACCACTGGATCAAGAAAAATAACTACAGTGCATTGTTAACACAGCTGGTACCCATGTTTTTTCTAAAGAAATAAGGCATTTTAGAGGTTTCTTTCTCAAATAAAAATTCAATCTGCTCATTCAGACAAAGCCTACACTCACTCCATCTTAAAAGCTTGCAACTGGATCTTTAGATACGTGATCCCAGTGAAGATTCAAAAAAAATTCCACAAAAATCCTGCTTCAAATGTCATTAGTTCTAGAGAGATGGTATGCTTTTTAACAAAAAAAAAGCTATGATCAGAAATGTCCCATTAGATATAGTTTGGTTTCTTAAAGACTTGAAAATCACAAGATATTGAAAATTAATTGTTTTCAGTATAAAATAAAAGAATGTAATTGCAAAGAGGTAATTTTTTGATGTGATCAGACTTAATAGCATTAAAGCGTATGCTTCAAATATCGTTTTGAAGTCATATTCACAATGATGTCAGTTAGAAAAGGAAATGGCAATAATAAAAAGTGAGAACCAGATCACTGGCATTTATAGTCACCATTTTCCAAAACAATCATGCAAATTACAAAAACAAATATTAAATGTAACAATGTGTAAAATGACAATATGCCTCTTTCTGGATAACAAAATGAATCCCACACCAAATAAATTATCGGAGAATTTGTTTTCCATTTATTACTTCTTATTACCCTATAATAGAATTTTTACTACACAAAGTGCCTTAGTGTCAAAGATTATTTAATCTTAATAACCACAGTATTCATTTTATGAGAAACAGAGTTTAAACAATTTTTACGGCTTCTTTTTAAAATAAAATGAAGCTGTATATAGCAAATAACGTGGCACAGTTGGAAAACTTTAATCAACATAGTATTCTTCAGTTACGTTGTATCCCAAGGAATATCATCCCATATGTAGTTTTCAATATTGTTTATGAATATTAAATCTATTATAGGGTATGCCATTAGTTTTATATGGGGATAAATAGTAATTAGGTCAACAAACACACATTCTTAACTAATATTCTTTCTTGTAAGGAAAAAATTAATCTCCTCTTATAATTCCACACTATATAAGGTCTTCTTGGCCACAGAATAAGCCACTGACAGTAACAAAACCACAGAATGGAAACTTTAATTCAATTCTTAATTGCTTCAAGATTTTCACAATCTAATCCGCTCTAGCATTTTAAAAAGAAAAATAAACACACCATAAATATAAGCAATCCATTTTTTTCTTTTCTTCCCATTGGTCTTAATCTTATATAGCTACATTAGCAATAAGAATTATTTAATTCAACTGGAATCATAATAAATTATCGTTTATCTATTGACTGTTTAAAGAACCAGATTAGATTTCTATTATAGCAGTAAAGTTCAAGATCATCGTATCTTCTTTCCCTAAATATATTCTCTCTGAGGCTATCTGCCAAGATTCCTTTAACATCTGAAGTTGTGCCAATAGAAACCAAAAATTAAACTTTATGGCTACAAAATAACCAGGGACACCTGAGTAATGCTTATCAGCTGATCTCATAAACATGCCAGTCATGTCTTTATATAGTATAATTCCTAGCAGCAACATGACAGCCTCTAACTAGAGAAAATACAAGATTAGTCATTATAGCTAGTCAAACTTTTAAAATCTAGAAGAAAGCCAAATCAAGATATTCTGTTCCAAATTAGTAATGTTATCAGATATTTAATTCCTCAGCTCTTGCCATGGGACTAATTTTAGTGAATCAAACCACATATTCTCCAAGTTGTGGGAAATCTCAGCCAATACTCAAGTCACAGGCCAGGCCATTTTCTACTTAGAGCCATCACCCAGAAAAATTTCTAAAGCCAACAAATTTATTTATTTATTTTTTGAGGGAAGTAGTTTTGCACTATTTATTTGGCATCAGAAGTTCAAATGGCATAAAGTCTGTATTTTTTGTTCCAATGGAACGGTAGTTTGTGTTCATGTTTACCAAAAAGGAAAAATAAAAGTACAAAATTCTGGCTGTAAAATGCACAAGATGATGCATTTTGTAAAATTTTACTTCTTAGTCAGAAAAAAGTAAGTCCAAATTTTAGTTTGAGAAATATTTAACAAATGTTGGCTAAACAAATGAACAAAATACATTCATGGATGAACAGATGGTTAAAGGGGCTACTGTAATTACCTTACCATGATAATACATCACATTTATAGAAAATATTATATGCCAGACGCTTTACAGTCCAAGCACTTTATACACATTCACTCATTCAGTCCTTCTAACATCCCTAGGCAGTAGGGATTCTTACCATCCCCTTCTGAAGCACAGAAAAGTTAAGTAATTTCTCCAATCAACCCAACAGGAACTGGCAGACCTAAGCAGTCTTGCTTCACAGTTTGTATCCTTAAGCATTAGGCCATAGAATAACAAAAGAATCCGTCATAATAGAGATGTTACACCTAGTAGTTACTTGCACGTCAGATTATGTTAACGATTACTCAGATTATCTAGTTTTTTCTTTACGTAGTCTAACCTCCTAATTTTGGCTTAGTTTCTCTTGTGTCTTCCAAAGCTGATTACAGACAATGAAATGTAACAATAATCTCTGATACAAAATACAGCAGCTCTTTATTGTCATATATACTGCATTCATTCTGTGACGTATGATGGTGTCCGCTCTGACTTGTATTACCTGAAGCAATAGTTCACAACCATTTTACCTACCATAACACACCTAAAAGACAGCATTCAAACGTGTGAGAGCTCCCTGTATATATTTCTGTACTGATGAAACCTGAAAGTTGTCTTCTGGAAATAAAGCCCCAAGATAAATCACAATCTTCACAACCATTAACAGTACGTAGGTAATGACTTTCTCCATGTGCTGCACCACAGATAAGATGAACTATGGATTTGAGCAATTCCCTGCATGCTAGATGCAATTCAGTCTTCTCTAAAATGCATATTTAAACTCTTTGAGGCAAATATTATCATAAGCATAGCCAGGAGTCTCCTCTAATTTATATATATTTAAAAATACATATTTCACAAACTTTTATACTTTATGGCTAATAAGTAATAACTTGCAAGAAGTTAGAACAATAAAACTTGCAGTGTCTAAACTGTGGAGTGTCATGGTGGAGATGTGGAAAACTCATATAGATCTCTCCTTCATTTGTCCCAGAACATTCCCCAAAATTCAAACCACTTCTCTCTCTTTCTTGAGGTCTTTTAAGACGCCCAGAGGGAAAAAGAGTGGTATCAGAAATTCTCCACTCTTCTTCCCCCCTTCCTTCTTTCCTAATGTTACTGAAAACCTAATGTGTCAGAGATTACTGACTTGGACTGTTAGAATCAATAACTCCCCATGTCCTGGTGAGCGATCATAAAGCTGGGAATATTAAAAATAAATTGTTTGAAAAAATATTAGATACTACAGAGACAGAAAGTTAGACCATTCCTCTGAGAATCTATTTACCTGCCTCCCAGGCTATATAACTCTGGAGTACACTGAGTGGCCTCATTTGTCTTTATATTCTCTGCAACTAAGAAAAGAATAAGCACATGGTGGGCACGCAATAAAAAAATGATCCAATCAATCATGAAGCCCGCGAAACGGGAAACTGCTACAAGAGATTTTTGACAAGTAGTGAAGATGTAATATCATCATTAAAAACCTAATGAAATCTTGGTTTTTCAAAATCTGTGGGTAAAACTGACAAATGCCATTTTGCTTGTATGTGAGCTTTTATTTAAAAGCCCAAAGGGACTAAACTGGAAAAGAGCCTTCATGACTTTATATTACAATTGTGATTCTATCTTATGAATAAAAATGAAACAAGAATCACCAATTCTTGTGAATACAAGGAGGAATTGGGACAGGTGCAAATTACCAAGTATTGCAATAAATATGATTTTAATGCACTTTACAAAGACATGGTTCTACATAATTGACTGTTACAACATCACGTTTGTAAATGCAGAGAACTACTCAAGATAGAGAAATGAAACAAGTCAGAGTAATTTGTGATTCAACAAAATCATGCAAAATTACTAAAAGCAAGGTTCATTTACACTCTTTATAGAGAGTGTCTATAGGTAATTAATGGAGGCGAAAGTCAGCATACATCATACAGCCTAGTTGAGAATCATCTTAACTAGCCCTAGATTGCTGTGTGGAGTTCCTGTCTCAATTAAACTCAGTCATTTTTCTTTATTCATTTGTCATTAGTCCATGAGTTATCACTTCCTACTACTTCTGTTATATCTGCCTGGAGTAGATTGCATCTCATTTTTTGAGAAAGTGGGTAAAAAAATTACTACATAAATTCAGAAATATATGTAATTAGTATAATGCATACATATGTAAATCTCATATGTACATATATAATACATACATATACATATGTTAATATATAACACATGCATACAAATGTAAATTTATTTTGTGCCTCAACGTTTTAAGTACTAATAGTTCATAAGTAGTAGAAGTAGGATTTAAACCCAGATATGCCTGAGTCTAAAGGTAATTCTCCTGCTGCTTCTATAGCGTGTTTATATACACACACGCATATCTATGTGTATTTAAATTATACTGTCTCTTTCTTTGAATTAATCTTACTAAACACTACATTGTATACATAACTGCATATATATTATATATACAGATTATTATATATTAATACATTATATATACACAGATAAATATATGTATATATATCTGAAGATATAGTGAATAAAATAAAGTACCTAAATGAGAGAGCACAAATAAATATAGATGCCTATATTTTCCCTATTGCGGCCTTATGTGAAAATTGTGGTATATGTGGGTGAAGGAATTTACCGTTAACAGCCAATATTACATATAATAACCACATTAAAGAAAGAGCATTCACCTGCAGTATCCAAATCCTGACTAACACTTGGTTAGAAACTAAATATACACCCTGGGCAAGTTCATGAATGCTGTATTACCACACATTAAATCCCAACTCACTGTCACCGAAAATTTAAGATTTGTTTAATAGGTGTTTGGGATCAGTACACGATTTGCATCCGCTGTTACATGTTTCTAGGCACAGAGTGGAAACAGTTGCGTTGATTAGACCACACATACGGGATAAGGATCATATTTGCAGTATTTCGATGAAGAAATATGCTTGACGGCATAATAAATAGTCATAATAGCATTTATATGGTCTTTTTCATCTTCAAAGGATTTTTCTAAGTGTAGAGAAACTAAGAAATCAACATATTACAGACCTAGTTGCTGATTCACATGGCCATAAGGACAGAGCTGGGGTATCTAACTAAACTGACAGATTCTAGAAATACCTGCAAGAAATTAAGGGTTTATGAACACGGCATTTTTCTAGATGTGGGCTGTTTTACTACTTCCCACTCCTTGCTCTCTGGAAGTTTCTGAAACTCCTTGCTCTCTTGTGGTTTCTGAAAATCTCAGATCTGGAAATTAAGGAGAGCTTTCATTCTAGTCCTGCCACTATCTTAGCATTTGGGGCAAATTACTGAGCCTTTTTATGTGTAAAATTAGGCTGCTAGAGCAGACTATCTCTATTAGCCTCTCTAACACCGAAAAAAAAATTCTGCAAACATAAAAATGAAATTCTGGAAGGAAAAACAAGTCCATCCTGAATTGATCAGAGAAGCCCTGATGCATGGTAATGGGTCTGGACCATCACTCCAATTAAATACCTGCATTAATGAAAAGTACCTATTCTATAAAGTTTTAAATATGATCTTTTCAACTTTTGGGTCCTAAATATTTATTATAATGTTAGAATGGAATTAAAAAGATTTCCTCACCTGATGGTAGCCTCTATAATATTCTCAATGGACAAAGATAGTTAATGGTTAAATAACTGTATACAGCATCTAGTTCTGTTTGGTGAGGTTGACTAAGCAATTCAACCGATATTCATAGGATGTAGGTCATTTTGGGCAGCTTCATCTTTTGAGACTGAGTTGTTCTGATGAAACAGAACTTGGGAAATTTGAAGCCTGTCTCTATATAATTTTAATTGAATGATTTGCATTCTTCAGACAGTATTCAATACCTCAGAGAATGTTTCTTTGGAGAATGTTTCTATGTTTTCTGACTAACTACTATCAAAGTCTACTAAAGCAGTGCTACAAACAAGCACCAAAAGGTGTAACTAATCATTTATGATACACAGTTTCTTCAGGGCACTTCCATGTTAAATCTAGATCCTCTCTCTTATATTTTAAAGCTCTTCTTTACTTAAAGGCTCCAATGATTATATCTCCTTGTGATTAAATTATCCCCAGATAAATAATCGAGGGGCAATGCAAAGAGTCTGATAAAACAAAAATGAAATTTTGTTTTATTGTATTGCACGTGTGTTAAAAGTAGGCTAATTTGGGACAATTTTTTTTCATTTTCTGAATATGGATAAAATTCAGTAAAATATTCTTAGATTCAGCAGCACAGTACATACACATATTTTAAACAATCTGAGCCTATAAATATAAAAATTATCACACCCATAACTAATTTTAGCTATTTAGACATGAGGTTATCTATCCATAACTAATTTGCACCTTTGGGGATTTGGAAAGTTTAATGACTTTGTGGTCAATTACACAATGCCAAAGGTGGCTTTTTTTACCCATAATTTAGTACTATTTCTTTTCTTTTTGTCCTCTTATGAGCAAATGGTACCAGGCCTTTGATCTGTATATTTCCATCACAATAACATGGTAGCGGAGGAAAGGAATGTCTTTTTACAGTGCTCACTGCCAGGAATTTATGAATGATCTGCTAATTTCTGTAAGAGTACCTAACTATAGTGAAAAGGGCATTTCATGAATATGTAAATGAGATAAAAATATAAAAAGGAATATTTTCTAATAGGAAAAACTAAGTACTACTACTGTTATAATTTATTTTCTCTTCACTTTCCCTCTTTACCCATGTGTTACAAAGGCATTTTTCCTCAGACTTATTCCAGAATCTCAGCTAAAAATACACTTGCAAAGAAGACAAATAGAGCTGTCATCCTGGGTTTACAAGTCCTCACAAAGAACCTCTCTGGTTTCCTGCTAATCAGAGCCTATTCCTTATTGTACTCAGTGGCCATCCTTCTCAAGTTCTGGGAAAACTTTCCAGGTGAGCCTTAAGGGTGTCTATCACCAATCATTAAGGTTAGGTATTCGTTTCTTCAATTCATTAAAGATGCATCAAATTTTGGACCATCCATAAATAGTAATGAAAGTCTTTTCATTTTCATTAGATATTAAAATAAAATTGATCATATTTTATTAGAAGTACCAAGTAAAAACACAATTTTTTTAATCCATAATGATTAGGGGAATAGCCCAAATTTCTGATATAGAAGCAAAATTACCAATCCCACTAACTAAAAGTCATTCATAGGATTTCATTGATGCAATTGCATTCTATATTGGATTCTAGGGTGAATCTGGAATCCAGCTTACATTCTGCCAAAATGTAGTAAAATCAGAAATCCTACCAGTGCCTCAACATACTCATTCATAAAATTGAGATTCTCTTTCTCTGCTGTAGATCACAAGGGCACAGGGAGTTGATGCCACATTAAATGTAATGTTAAAATCATAAAATCTTTATATTAAAGAAAACATCATGAATTTACACAGTTAAAATTTAAGCATCTATTTCCTTTTTCCCTCCTGTGGTATCTCATCAAATCTCAAAGACTTCAAACTTTGTCTCTTCAAAAATATGTCAGAAATGAAATTTGTTTTCAGAGTATTTATATTTTCATAAAACACCACAGTAGGATCATTCTAACATTTAAGTAAACCCTTGCAGAGGGACTACCATTGCCAGGCACTATTTTAATTACTGGAAAAGCAGCAGTGAAGACATAAGCAAGTCTTATTCTTTCTTGAAGCTTACATTCAAAATGCCATCAATTTGTCCACAAACCCATTCATTTAATGATCAACAGGCCACCAAGAATGATCATCCCAATACCTCAAAATGCTCCATTGACCATAGACTACTGCAAAAGTCTCACGTCTGTCTTTTCAATCTATTCTTCCCCATGAAAATTCCCTGCTTCAGTTAAATTAATTAATCAGTCAATAAAGTCCATTCACTTCTTGAAATTATACATATAAACGTGAACAGCAACACAAATGTATATGTGAATATATACATATACACACTTGTATATTTTTTCATCTTGTTTGGAGTGCCTTCCCACATCTCTCTCCTAAAATATGAGCCAAAGGCTATGGAAGCATAAAGAAGACAGTGAACAACCACACAGAGTTGAGGATTGTTATGAAAGGATTTAAAGAAATGTATAGGTTCAAGCTAAAAATGTAAACTTTTCCATTATGCAAAAAAGGCAGGGACTATTGGGACTAAATAAATGTAAGTATAAAGGTTAAGACTTAAGAAAAAGTTATATCATACTCAGTGACGTTTAGTATTATAAAGGATACGTGTAGTGAGAGAAAGCAGGAAAAGAAGATGGAATAAAAGTTGAAAAGCAGATTGACAATTAGAATAGTTGTACCCTTGTGGAGTTGGTGGTTGCTGTTATTACTGTTACTAGTTTATTTTTGGTGTAAAATCCAGTGCCTCCAAACAGATTATGAGATCTTGAAGACAGTGATCAATCTTCTACGACTTTACGTCCCCAAATCCCAATGCAAGCAACTGTACACAAGAGTTACACAAGAAATGTTTGCTGGGATTTGAAAAATAGGATATGAATAGGTAGAAAATAAGAGAGAAAGAGAATTTTACAAATAAGGTGTCCAAAGCCTTAGATGTGCAAAATAGCAAAAGGCAGTAAACTATAAGAACATTAAAGAGATTGTCCTCTTTGGATTGAAGGGCTTGCACTAACAGGTGTTTGGATAGTAAATTTAATAATTATGTTGGAATCAAAGTACCATGGACATATTAGACATATTAGATTGTACTGCAGGAAAGAAGATAGACACACACATAAATGTGTGTACATAGTCCACTTAGTTACATATATAAGGAATATATGTATATAAGAACTACCATCATGAGAGAGGCACAGTAGGACGATATCTCTGCCAAAGTGTGCAGGATATCTGGGATGGGAAGGAGGTTGATAGACTACGTGAGATGGTGGGAAACCACAAAATCATGGCTTTTCAACACCAACAAAAAAAGAAAAGTGAAATGGGCCCTGACAGATTGTTTCCCCATTTCTTAAACAAGCTGTATTCTTTTCCTAAGGGAGTTGCAATCCTATAACTGCTCTAAGTCAAACCCTAAAACCACCCCCTCCCTTTATCCTTATTTTGTTACGAAAAATTAACGCTTAGTTGAAAAAGTCAAGGAAACCATGTTCCCTATACCAACATACATGAAATTGATCACAAATTAAATCGATCACAAATTTTCACTGATTCTTTTCAAATACACCTTTTTTTAATCTTTCCTCACTTTTATTACAATGCCACCATAAATCAGGGCCTTGAAATCTTACTGGACAATTTCAGCAGCCACTAAATGGTTAAGTGTTGCCATCACCTGAAAAGTTCAAGCAAGCCCCTTAGCCTGGCGTACAACGACCTTGACCCTTCCCGAGCCTGTACTTCTGGTCTCACCTCCTTTTTACTATCCTACCAGACACATTTCATGCCAGCCATCCCGATTTTCCTGTTCAAGCCTAACTGGGAGCAACATTTTAAAAGTCTGGAGGCCAATTGTAGAGACAAATTCCACAGAGATCTGAAGCAGGCTCAGAACTGAAAAGTAATTTTTGGAATTAGTTACGAGATGGCTGGAAGTTTTATTTGAAAAAAAACAAAGGAATACCAGCTCAAAATGAATAAAGAATAAAAAGAAGAAAAACACTAAAGGTCAGTTGTAACTACAAGAAATTATAATAATGTGTAATTATGAAAAAGGAGTGAGGACTCAGAACCCTAATTAAGGAGGAAGAGGCAAATAAAAGAGAAGAGTTGAGACAGTTTATATTTAAAAATAGCTATAGTAGCTAACACTTATACATAGCTTGTATAACTCTATACACAGAACTCACCAAAATATACTAACTGTTGTAAAACTCACAACAACCTTATGAGGGAGACACTGTCATTATCCCCATTCTACAGATGGGAATACTGAGGCAGGGAGAGGCTATAGATAGTATTGGAGTTGATCAAACTCAAGGAATCTGGGTTCAGAGTACACATGCTTAACTGTTGACACTACCACTCTGTATTACAGCTATTGTGTCCTAGGAGAGGCAGGAAAACTTGGAACTCTTGAATACATTCAGACATGTAAAAACTGCTTTATATTTCTTAAAAGAAATCCTGGTATTTAGCATTGTAGTGTTGCTCATATTTATTGTTCAAGTTAGATTAGTCAGTGCATGTTCTAGTTGTGTCTAATACCTAGGATAAATGGTACATGATCTTTGCTCAACGTAGAAAATTTTTTTCCAAGTATCAAGATCATCACACTTTAAAATTCCTGAGAAGGGCCGGCTCCGTGGCTGAGTGGTTAAGTTCACGCTCCGATGTGGCAGCCCAGGGTTCAGAGCCTGGGCGCAGACAAGGCACCGCTCGTCAGGCCATGTTGAGGCAGCGTCCCACATGCCACAATTAGAAGGACCTGCAACTAAGATATACAACCATGTACAGGGGGGTTTGGGGAGATAAAGCCAAAAAAAAAAAAAAAATTCCTGAGAGTCGAAGAGCTCTTATCTTGCAAGTGTTACTTAAAGATTACTTCCTAAATGGGAGCAGAATTACAAGATGTTGATATTAAATGATGTAAAAGCATTTGGGTTAGGAAGAAAATGTATCTGAGTCAGTGATTAAGTCACCATGAAGTCACTTCACAGGGTATTTTGTCTTCTTAGCAGTTCAAACTGATGATTCATGATCTTTTTCAAAAACTATTCTGATTTATTTTAGTAATTCCAGTAGATAGTTGACTCTGTACACAATATGCCTATATTTAGTCTATTTTATATTATGTTTTCATTTACCAAAGGAAAGCCAAATGCTTGGAATTAACTGTATTTAATTCATTTTGGAAAAACATGCCCTTGATGTTTTTAAAAAGTAGGAAATATGCTTACATTATGAGAGTTTCTGTCATGTGTGTAGCTATGGTATTAATTATACTTTGTTTCATTTATCTTTTCTGGAATGCTTATATGTTGTACTAGTTGCATATATCCTAGTTTTCAGAAAATAAATAGCCTCTCTCTTTAGAAATATTTGCCACTGATATCATCAGATGTTCTGACATGAAGCCTTCGTGAATGTTACTCTAATATTTAATTACATAGATATTTAAAACAAAATAGAGTATTTTTTCTCAATAATCCTTTAAATAATTTAAATTCTTTAAATAATTATTTGAAAAAAATTATTTCAAACTTTAAGAATGCTACCATTAACATCATGAGGATTTATAACATAATTGATATGAATATTACTGAAAAAATTTTGCATGGACGTTATCAAACAACATAAAGATATGTTCTGGCTGTTATTAATTCATTAAAAATTGTCTTTAATAAATTTAGTAATATACCAAGAATATTGTGATAAAAGCAGAGATTCCAGAGGACAGTCTTATATCCCGATAAATATTGAATTTTAGGGGCCAGCTCCTGTGGCCTAGTGGTTAAATTCTGTACGTTCTGCTTTAGTAACCCTGGTTTGGTTCCCTGGCATGGATCTACACCACTTGTCTGTCAGTTGCCAAGCTTTGGTGGTGGTTCACATATAGAAAGAGGAAGATGGGCAGTGGATGTTAGCTCAGGGTGAATCTCTCTCAGCAAAAAACATATGCATATTTATATAGAACTTTAGTACTATGTCTACACAAATTTAATAATAATTATGCAAAAAGAATAAAATTATGGAAAATATATGCATCTATTGTTTTTATACAATTTATTAGTATTTTTCCTAAATCTTCACAAAGAAAACCAAACACAGGGTAGAATTCTCTGTTCTTATCGAGAGATATATTTATTTTCTCAATTTAGAATATAAAAATATTCTTCCATTAAATGAGCTCTTTCTGCATAGTTCAATACATATGTTCAATATGATTTTTTTGAGATACATTAATGTTAAGTTTCAACCCTGCCTACTGCCACGTCTGCACATCCCTCCCTTTAAAAGCTACCGGACATCAAAACACATCACATCAAATCTGGTAACCACAATTCAAAAGCTTATTACTCCCTCAGGTGTATGCAAAGCAAGGTGTCTCTTTTTTTTGGAGAGGGATGGGTACCACCATGAGAAGGGGGTCTCATGTCTGGGAGGAGGAAGAGAGGGAGAGGAAATGGTAAAGCCTGGTTTCTGGAGCTGTTTCTGTTGGTCCATCTCCCTGTGGGTGTGTTTGAGGGATGGTAGATTGGGGAGTAAGATCAGAATAATCAAGGGGTTGCCTTGTGTGCAACTTATCAAGTGTAGTAGAAGTAAGTAGGGCTGGACCTTCTGTCTGTCATTGTCTGCTCAGGCCTGTGTTAACTGTTCGACTAAATGTCATTTCGCAGTGAGTAACTTATTGCTTCCAAACTTATTTCTCCACAATTAAATCATCAGAAATATATTCACTGTGTAATACACAAAAAATTAACAATTTTGAAATTGATCATGCTTGTCAATATACTTGCTTATTGATTTTCTAATAACTTCAAGTTATCATATTATTTATACCATCAGAACATTTTAATACTCAACTATAAAAATAAATGATACAGAGTAATTAATTGAAGAAAACTGCAAACGACCTATAAACATGAAAAAAGTGCTTTGCTTCATGTAAATTAAAGCATCACTCGTCCAATTGGCAAAGTTAAAAATAATTTAAAATCATCTTACATTTTTAGGGGTGTGAGAAAGCCAATACCTCCATACTTTATTTGTAAAACCACAAGGTTTTGAATAGTAAGTTTACGATATTTACTTAAATTTAAAATGTGCATAACTAGAGAAATTTATCTTTACCACTAAGTAAACACACATATAAAGTAATGCTTCCTCTGGCATTATTTATAAGAAGGAAAAAAAATAGGAAAAAAGAAAGGAAGAAAAGGAAGCAAAGAGGAAGGGAAGAAAGAAGGAAGAGAAAAAGAGCAATCTAAACGACATGCAAGAATAAATCACGGTATACCCATTCCTTGGGATACACTGCAACTGTTAAAAAGAACAGAATGGGTTAAACATAAATACTGCCTTGGAAGGTTCTGCAAACGATATTAAGAAAAAAAGTAATTTAGAACGTTTGGAAAAATCAAGCTACCAGAGTGAAAAACTGTCTCAATTCAGAAATACCATCTAGGCTAAGTAGAGTGATTATCAAGGAAACCTCCTGGTTGGCCAACTCAATTGACCTTCTTGATTATACCTTTGTTGTAATGTAAGTGCAGACCTATGATCTTTTTATTCTAACATATACAGAGTTTTCACTGTGCATCAGTACCGTGTTAGGCATTTTACATAGATTACCTTATTTAATATTCCACACAACTGTGTGAATTAGATACTATTATTATGCCATGTAATATACAAGTAAACAGACTAGGTAAAAATTCCTAAGTAAAATGTCCAATGTCACGTAGCTTGTAAGAAGTTTCACGCAGTCTGACTACAGAGATTTACTCTTTACCTCCATGCTATATTGACTCCACAAATCTTTAAATGAGCTCTGTTCTGTGTACCAGTTTGTTAGTGTACCTGGGTAAAGGAACTTGACATATAAAAATGTAAATATTCACACATACTCATACATTCAAATAATAATAGTTATTATATATTACATCTGTAAAATCCCAAATCCTATAAGCAATAAAGCAGACTAAAATTAAATATGCCTACCACAACCATAGTTTTTTTTAGACATAGGAACAAGAAATTTTGTAGCCACCTTTTGTTGCCTAGAAAATCATCGTTACTTGGCAATGCCCTGTAAGGCGAGAAGAACTGAGATGCAGAGGAGGGTAAGTAACTTGTCTGTAGTCACATAGTCGCTGCCTAACACTTGGGATGACAACTCTCAAGTCTCAGATCTGTACTGAGTTCACCAGATCATGAACATTTATACAGTGAACTTCAGAAGTTAGAAAGCCTTTAAAGTCCCTATTTGAACAAACTGTATTTTCCAACAGTTCTTTTCAAAGAACAATGCTAGAAACCTCAAACACCTCAGCGACTGGCTTTTCAGAAGAGCAAATCTGAAATGTCACGTATAGTGGATGAGAAGGTCCTGCTGCGGTATCCTGGGGTTTGTCCTAGTTATTTTCAACTTGTCTAGACTGGGATGTTGTACTTCGTAGTTGTGTCTGCTTTCCATTAGTTTTTTTTTTTTTTTAATGGTATACATATATAAATCTTTCCTATGTGAATTCCATAAAGCTGACCAAGTTTTTCCAAAGTGCAAATAAATTTTATCTGCACAAAACTTTCATAGTTGTATTAGTTGGGGTCTAATTAGAAAAAATAGCAACGATACTAGATATTTCAGTGGAGGGAATTTAATAGAGGGAGTTGTTTACACTGGTATTGTAAAAGTGAAGTAGATAAAAAGGAAATGTTGAGGTATTCTAGTGACAAGCACTACAAAAAGCAGCTGTCATCCCTACATCAAAGAAAGCGAAAATTGGGGGATATGAGAACCAAGAAGCCAGGCTGCTGCTGGTATCTCAGGAGCTTGGAGGAGGGCCTCTGAAGGGGTACAATGAGGTTAGTTCTGGGAATGCCTTCAGAAGTTGGTGGCTGGAAGCAACCGCGACTGTGGAGACAAAGAGCAAGTACTAGGCGAGCGATGCCCAGAACAGCAAGCAAATAGGAAAGATAATTTTCCATTTCCCCTCCACCAGCCTTCCAATCGCCCTCTATTGCCTCCAGTTGGTGGAATCTGACAGGAAGCCATCTCTCACAAGAGAAACCTTTCCCTGGGTCTCAACCCTAGCATGGCAAAACTAACAATAGTAGGGTGGAACTCCATTTGAAAGACAAAAGTTTAATGGCCTGTTTCCTCTTTTAAAAAGCTATGTTTCTAGACTTTTGATGTGGAGGACGAGGCTGTGGGGGCTTTCTGCCGCTTGGGTGGCAGTGTAACAGTAAACATCTCTTAGTGACTGCTTGTTGACTGTTCCTTGAAAGCCTTTCATGGTTGACCTGTATATTAAATAATTTACTAATGTTACCACAAAGTAATGAGGCTGTTTATTATAGTAGAAAGAGTTTCAGCTTTGGAATAGCACAAACAAGCTTAAATTCCAGTTCTGCTGCTTTCTGGCTAAGTAATTTAGAGAAAATTATTTACCCATTCTGAACATCTTTTAAACTCTATAAAATCAAGACAATATCTATCTTTAAGTTGTTATAAAGATTAAGGATATCATACTTACATAATCTAGCCAATGCTTATTACATAGCAGTGCCCAATATAATATTATTAGTGTAGATGCTAGGCACTTCCATTTGAATAATCTTATTTAGTCTTCTTAAAATCTCAGTAGAAAAGAGGAAATCAAAGCTCTATTGAATACTTACTATGCACAGCAGACTGATTGAAGACTTATAGAAATGATCTCTTTTATAGCTATGAGACATACATATTGTCTTGTTTTTCCAAATGAAAGGAATTGTTTAGACAAGTGAAGTGATAGCTCAACTCTGCACAGTTAGCATTCAAAATCATTGTGTTTTGTTGTTGTCATTGTGTTTTTGTTGGTTTTCTTTTCACAGGTCTAGAAGTAATACATACACCAGTTAAATTCTCATGAGCTCAGCTAAAATGGATAGCTCACAACCAGTAGATTTACTTTCTCATTCTGGATCAGGAATACATTTTACTTGGTTTGTTTTGCTTGCCACTGTAGCTAGTATTTCCCTTCTTTCTTGGTAGTTCCACTATATTACCTCATTGCCCACCTTATTGCTATTTATTGAAAAAGAAAATAGCAGCTCCAATTACTGTTATATTTCGCTTGGTTGTTTTTAGGAGTATTTGTAATTTTTTTCAAAAAAATTTTTTTCAAAGCTTAAAGTTTTTCAGTCCTTAGATATTTCTTTTGACCACCAGTAACTATAAAAATAGACCTTTATTCTCAATTTTTGTTTGGAATAGCCATTTAACACATTTTGTTTTGTTGAATCAATACAGAAAAATAAACAAATAGTAATGGATTTTAGAAAAATTGCACACAGCTCTCAATTTTACTATGTTTTACCATTTTTTCTATACTTCTCATAAATAAAATGCTTGTTTTGGATTCTCTTTCTACTTTGGAAATGTTTTTTATTTTCCTTGTCTATGTCAGAGGTATATATTTTTATACAATATCAATAAACCAAGGCCTGTGGTAACTTTAAAATAATCTTTTTTAAAGAATTCTTCGTAGTTTACTGTTTTGATTTATGACTTGAACTGTGGTATATGCTACTTTAAATTTTCGTGCAAATTGTTCAGAATAATTTAGATTTTCTTCTTTTAATGCAGTATGTGGCTAAAGAGTTCATAATTGAATGGACAAATGCATTAACATTTTAAAATACAAAATGATATTTAATCAATTTAATTATCAATATGAATGAGTATTGATAATCACAGAGAGAAGTCAGTTTAAAACAAATCATGAATGGCAAGAGGCCTTCAAATATTGCTGCTTTATGAGAAAATTTAATGGATCATACACCTTCCTGGGTGGTGAAGATGCCAACAGATTGTAAGTATTCTCAAGGAAATTTATCATCAAGAAAGCTAACTACGTCTGAAACTGCTGCTTTGAAGAATAAAATTTCAACTATTCCATAGAGAATTAGCCATAAAAATGAAACATTAATATATGAGAAGTAGAGGCCCATCATTTTTTACTACAAGCAGTTTTCACTTCACCACACTAAACAGAATATGTGTACTCTAGCCTTAATTTGCGAGCATGAAAGAAGTTAGTTGTGCTATCTAAAATTTAAGCACTTTGTTTTCCTTTTAGGAAAAGGAGTGATGGGCCATTTATATACTCAGAGGCCTTCTCCTTGCATTCCTCTGCATTCATTGCACTCATTGCATTCCTCATTCAAACTAGCAAAAGGATTAATGTTCTTGTACAAAAATATTAATCTTAGTTCAAACAGCTGTGCTCCAAATCCACTATTTCAAATCTGCATAGGAGTACAGCCTCAAGGAGCAAGGCTGGCAATATCTTCCTTTAACTCTCCTAATATCTCAAGGAATGGAAACACTGGAAAGTCGTAGTAAATACTGAGTCTCTTATGAAATTTAACATTCCAAACGTACTTCCATCTTTGCTACTATTGTCATCCAGGCCAACACCATCTCTCCTGGATCCTGCAAAAACCTCCTAACTGGTGTCCCTTCTTCCATGCTAGACACATAACTATTAGCTACAAAGCTGTCAAATTGATCTTTGTAAAACAAAATTCAGATCATGTCCACCCTCTGTTTAATATACTCATGATATTTTTTATAAAACAACAAACTTCCAACATGACTGACAAGACCTTTGATGAATGTAGATATTTGCTTATTTAAAATTATATCAGCTGTTTGTTATTTTTTAAATACGTTACTATTGTCAGCTTTATTGTCTTAGTGTGAATTATTTTACATAGCACCTACTAGTGTAAGGTCAAAAAATGTCTATTTGGAATAGGATGTCATAATAATCATTAAAAGAACTTGTTTATTCATTCATTCATTCATTTCCTTATTCAATAAATGCATATTTTTTCCACCTTTTACTAGGAGCAATGATAAGTGCTAGGACATGACAGCAGTAAACAAGAAGACATAATCATTGACCTTGCATAACTCAGATTCTAGTGAGGCATAGATAGGTAAAAGAAGCTACCACAATGTAGTACTGTGGGAAGTAATTACAGTGGTTGCATAGAGTACCATGGAGACACATACGTATAGCACCTCTTCTCAACTTGGAGAATCAGGCAAGTTTTGCCAAATAAAATGATGTATAAATTAACATATGAATGACGTCCAGAAGTTAGCCATTCAAAGGAGTATAGGGAAGTGTGTTATGGCAGTAAGAACACTGTGTGTGTGTGTGTGTGTGTGCATGCGTGTGAGCATGTATGTGTGTGAGTATACAATGTTTCAATATGGCTACAACATCAACTGGGAAATAGGAAAATGAGACATGAGGCTAGTGAGGTAAGAGGGATAAATGATATAGAGCCAATAAACTATATTAAG
The DNA here is from genome assembly GCF_041296235.1 of Equus asinus. Taxonomy (NCBI): domain Eukaryota; kingdom Metazoa; phylum Chordata; class Mammalia; order Perissodactyla; family Equidae; genus Equus; species Equus asinus. The sequence goes on along the minus strand of NC_091792.1, from coordinate 111,456,486 downwards.
CAATTTGAATTTATCTAAGACAAACTGGGGATATTTAATAGTTACAATTAAAGAGTGATGTCACCAAGTTTGCATTTTTAAAAACTTACTTTGTTTACATTGGAAACAATGGATTAAAAGTGTGTGTCACCAGCTAGGATATGAGCGTAGTGTCCACTTAGCTATCTGCTATCGGGTGGAGACCATGATACTCACTTAGATATTCCAAATACTTCTGCAAATAAATAAATACCATGGCATTCAATGTACTGCAGACACCATGGTCGTTGCTATCAAACAAATTTATGGCACCTTTTGTCTCTGTTGTTTGTCTGAAAGGGGGGGTTTTGGAGGAGACACCTATAATACAGATAGATAAATAGGTAATAGATAAAATATATACAAACAAAATATTCTAATTCTGAAGACTGGACTTGAAGTGACAAAATGTTATTGGTTTCTCTTCAAGCAGAAAGTGACAAAAACTAGAAGCCTGCTGAATCTTACTAAGTATTATTTTTGCTTAGACGATCTTAAATCAAAAATGTGCATACATAACTCATTCCTTGCTAACAAAGACAGTTGAAATTGTTGAATTCTTTGCTACAGAATCCCATTGGCTTGTGAAAAGTGCAAGATTGGACAGGAAGTGAATTAAAAAGTTATTGGGAATTTCCAATATTCTTTGAATAAATATATCCTTGTCTGGCAAGAAAAGACAAAGAAAGATCTAGAAGATGGATCTGAAGAAATTACAACAAAATGACAAATATTTAAAAATGACCTCATAAGATAAAAGGAGATATTATGAGAAAAATCAGCATTCATCTAATAGAAGTTCCAAAAGTAGAGAGAAGGAAGAGCCAGGAGAAAACAAGATTTGAAGAGACAATAGTGACCAATTTCCAAAACAGTCAAATATCACATATCCTCATTTCAACAATCACAATATGTTCTAAAAACTCTAAATGAAAATAATCTCAACATCGATTTCTTGTTGCATGGAAACTTTAAAAACCACGAAGACAAGAAAAAAATTAAGAGACTCCAAAGAGGAAAAGAAGACAATCTACAAATAAACTACAATTTACAATGAAGACAGGCTATTGTACAGGACAACCAAAAGTACATCAACCAAAATGAAAAAATTATGACAAAGCTGAGAATAGCCATTAACTACACCATCACTAAAAGAAGAAAGAGAATACAAACATCAAAAATACATTATAAAGTTATTATAATTATCATAAGTAAAAAAAATAAACCCAATGGAATGTCTAGGAAAAGGGCCATTATATATGAGTGTATTATATATTACAGAGGCATTATTAACAATCTGTAAGACAATGATAAACAATTTAATGAATGACATTGAGAAAACAAATCATTTGTGTTAAAATGACCCTATAATTATAATATGCAAGAAAATAAGTTACAAATGAATTAACAGTCTTTATATGAAAACTCAAATATAAATTTTGAGATGAAAATGTTTCAGAATATTTTTACAGCACATTCTAGGAAAGGATTTTTTAAAATTAACCCAGAAAGTATAAACCATACAGAAATGATTGATAATTTTGAACATGTTAAAATAAAAAATAATGTGTAACAAAATCTTAAAACAGACCACAGATTAATAAAAGATATTTCCATTGGTTAAAACCAATAAAATTACTATCTAGTGAATGTAAATTTAAAAAGGAATATTCCAATATAAAAATGATTTAAAAAATTACTAGGCAATTCATAGAATAAACCTAAATGCCCAAAATTATATGAAAGGTTTTAATGCTTTTTAAAAATCAGGAAAATACAAATGAAAACAACATGGGACACATTTAACACCCAAAATTTAAAAATCTGTTAAAACCACGTATTCGTGAGTGTTTGGGAAAAGAGTCTTTTGCATTGATTTACATGTTTGAAAGTATATATATTTGTATATTTTGAAATTTGAAAGCAGAAGAAAATTTAAAATAGGAGAAATTTAATTCTATGTATCTGCCCCAACAAAACTCTAGACTATGAACAGGAGATATGTACAATGATTATTTGTAATAGAAAAAGAAGTTGATAAAATAAAATTATTATTTGGTGAAAGGATAGATATACCATGGTATAATCATATAGCAATTATGTTCAGTAAGGTTGATATATAGGTGTTGTTATAAATTGAATTATGTCCTCCCAAACGGTGTTGAAATCCTAACACCAAGTACCTCTGAAGGTGACCTTATTTGGAAATATGGTCATTAGAGTGAACACTAATCCAATACAACTGTGTCCCTATAAAAAGCAGAAATATGGACACATTGACACACACAGAGAGAACACCTTCTGAAGATTGGGGTTATATTGCCCCCAGCCACGGAACTACCAGAAGCTAAGAGAGAGGCCTAGAAGAGATCCTTCTCTAGTGACTTCGAAGAGAGCAAGTCACTGTCAACAGTCAATGCTGGAATTGTAGCCTTCAGAACTGGAAAACAACAAATTTTTGTTATTTAAGCCACTTAGTCTGTTGTACTTTGTTTTAAGCCACTTAGCTTGTGGTAAGCCCTAGCAAACTAATATAGGTATCAACATAAATGTCTTAAAAGCACTAAAAAAGCAGGATGTTAGAATGTACAACATCAACCCTAGCTAAACCGTAGACTGCATGCTTATGATGTGCCATGAAGGTTCACCAATTGTAACAAAAGTGCCACTTTAGTGATGGATGTTGATAATAAGGGAGGCTATGCATGTGTGGGGCAGGGGCTATATGGGAAATCTCTGTACCTTCCTCTCAATTTTGCTATGAACCTAAAATTGCTCTAAAAATATAATTTTTTAAAAAAGCGAGATAAAAAAAGTCATGGTATATAAAATTTTAAAGTATCTTTTTTTTATTAATGACTCCATTTGCAGTAAAACTACAAAAACACACATGCAAACGATACGTGCACACTTAAGGATCGCAGTTTTTTCTAGGAAGAGCCTGAGGGAGAAGAAATGGTAGTCAATATAACTATAGAAAGTTTAGTGTCCCTTTTTAGAAAGTGAAAGAATTTGCTAATGAGGAAAAATTTTTCTATATATTTCAGCCTATTTGTAAGTATATCGTATCATTTTATGTATACTTTTGTTTCCTTGAATTGTTTCACCATTACAAATTATTGTAATTGAAAGTGAAACACAGAACATTACATTCTACATTTTGACGTCCAATGCATCCAGATCTACAAGCTAGGATTCTACATACAAAGCCACTGTGACCATTACACAAAGGGACAGATATTCAGACCAATGTAAAAGCCTAGTCATCACTTGTTTAACTTGCACATTCAAAGTAGAATGGAAAATGTGTGATCATGTCAAATATTACAAATAACACTTTTCTGCTTCTAATTATGAATCATATCAAATCATTAAATTTGGTGATGATTAAAATACTGGTCCAGTGTTTGGATTAAAAAATGAAAGTGACACTCTAATAAATTGGTCTATTTTTCTTGACAGACTGAAGTCACCTGCATATTGATTTCTCCATTTAATTTCTCAAACAATTAATTTGCTCACTTTCTAATCTCAGAACACCGTGTAATATTCCTTAAGGACTTCAAAATAATTGTGGCAAAGAATTCATCAGTACAAATCCTAAGTTGCTTTCTCCTTCTCTGCCCTCTCTTACAACTGAAACACAAGTAGTGCTTGGCCTCTTTAAGTATAACTTTATACTATCTCAAAAGGGTATTCACGCGTGAGAGAGAACGCCTCTCCTGTTTTGACTAATGCTTGCAGCAGGAACAGTGAAACTTCATTCCTCACCACAGACCTTCTAATGATGCTTCAAAGACTTACAAAGCACCCTAGAGGCTGTTCAGAAGCGCCCATCCTTCCATGATAAAGCCTGGCTAACAGAACAGGTGGCTTCAGTCACTGCTGTATGAGAAGTAGCTTTTTGCTGTGAGAAATTTTGCATCACATACATTGACTATCCAAGAGGCAATACTAGACTAAAAAGTTTTTGAGGATACTTAAAGAAGGAAACGGGGAAACTATATTTTTTCTTACAATAGTTTCCCAAGTATCTTCAAACCATCAATATATTTTTTTCTAGAAAAGAAAACATAATTTTGGACAAAATTCTAAAAATTATCATTCTACTACATTTTAATCACGTTGTACAATTTCAAATATCTACCAAAGTAAACACTTCCGTTTTACCTTTTTTTTTTTTTTTAGGAAGATTAGCCCTGAGCTAACATTTGCCACCAATCCTCCTCTTTTTGCTGAGGAAGACTGGCCCTGAGCTAACATCCATGCCCATCTTCCTCTACTTTATATGTGGAATGCCTGCCACAGAATGACTTGATAACGGTGCATAGGTCTGCACCCAGGATCCAAACCGGTGACCCTGGCCGCTAAAGCAGAACGTACAAACTTAACTGCTGCACCACTGGGCCAGCCCCAACACTTTCATTTTTGCTAGCCATTAATTACAGAAGATTTTAGCTGTATTAATTCAAAGTTATATAAAAATTATATTTAAGAAATATAATTTTGGCACCTAAATACGACATTCAAAACATAGAATGACACTTTTTTAACAACTGAGTTCATAGTTGAGAAACAATTAAACAGCAATATAAAATAGGAATCACATAAAATATATCCCTAGCATGGCAAAACTATTGTGTCAAAAGTACTACTAAAATTATGGCAACTTCTCATAACTACAGTCAAGATCTCTTAACAGTAGTTTATTCCCCCCTGTATAATAGCATTAACATAGCAAGATTTCTGGAATAACAACATAGCCTTGACATTGTGGTCAGGTACATACAAATAAGCTATGTCATATGTTCATGACTGATTGTGTTGTGCTGCCAATTAAGAGGAAGGATGAATGTGACCCATAGGAGGAGTCTGTGAAAGCTGTCAGAGGAAGCAGGCACAGGGTATTCAGAAAACTGCTGTGAGAAGGATCCTTTTTTTCCTCTAGCTTAATTAGCATTTTCTCCTGTAAATTTCCAACAAAAGTCGTATTATTTTGTAATGTAATGACATTTTTCCAGCTTTATCAAAGTATGATTGGCGGATAAAAATTGTACTTTTTCACAGCGTACAAAGTGATGTTTTGATATACATACACACTGTGAAATGACCACCACAATCAAGCTAATTAACATATTCATCACAAACATATTATTTTACATAATTCTTTCTACATGAGATATTTAACTTTGATAATAAATATCAAATAGATAAACATTTAATCAAAATTAAAATATCAAATAGACTAACTATTGTTAAGTGAAAATGTAATTCACATAAAAAATTTTTTTAATGCTATGGTATGTCATAAAACTTATTCTGTAGGGTTCTTCATTAATTAATACACACACACAAACACACACACTGGCACAAAGGCAGGGAAAGGGGGAGCTGTTTTAAATAACCTTGTGACAGAGACAGACTATAGTTAAAACAAAATATATTAGCTACCTCAGCTAAAGTACAAAATAAAACAAAACAAATAATAAATATTGCATTGCTGTGAGAATTCATAAATTGAAAATCAGACAGGAACATTTTAAAAGTCTACACATTTACTTAAAACAGTAGTGCCGTTTTCCTCAAATGCAAGCAAGGAAACTAAAATGAGTAATGTTTGTCTTTAAATTTGAAAAGAGTAGAGCAGAAATGATGAGGAAATTAGTGTTCAAAAGATTTACAACTAAAAACAATTTTGTACCGTATTGATTCTGTATTCTATTTAACATCTATACATTTTTGGTAAAATAACATGCTTTTAAAGAAAAAAAAGAAAAAATTCCCTCAAAAAAAAAAAAAAGAAAGCTATGCTGAGCTAGTCAGCATTATTTTTCTTTCCTTTATTTTCCATTTTCACTGAGTAACAGTTTCTAGGAGCTTCTTTCCCCAATCTTTGTCCATATAAACAATAGTTCTAGTAATCTAGAAAAATTTAAAGAAGAAAGTTTGTGGTAATAAATGAGCTTAACTTTTTGAACTGTGATAAAAAAAAGAAATGCTTTCTTTTCAAATTTATTTGCCTTTCATGCCAACTATTGTAAGTTAAATGTACACAAGTTTGCAATATCGTATTCCCTAGGTAATCATTTTGATAGTCATAACATAAGCTATTTTTCTCTCTAATTTTACTATATCAGCACATATGAAAAATTATAGTTAAAAATCCTAATTAAAATAGTGAAGAAAGGTAATTTTTCCTTAAGTTGTTTATAATAAAAATTATAATGCAAAATTAGAGTAAAAATCCACACAAATCACTGAATATTCCACTGAGTGATGAGATTTTTAAACGTGTTTGAATTAGCTATTATCTGCCTCTCTCTCCAAAATATGTGAAAATGAATTAGTGTTAAGATTTTTAATTCTCTTCCAATTCTTTAGATCAATGAAACTTCCCCGGAAAAGCATAGGATTAAAAAAAAGAAACAAGAATTGGAGCAAAATACTTACTAAATTTATTGAATTAATCCTACCTAAATTCAGATTACTGTGAGCAGTATACTTACATCACAAAAACAGCATGGTTTTTTCCGGTTCCATCAAAACCTGAAACACTCTAGATTCTAGAATCTGTAAACAGAATAAAGCCTAAGATGTTGTATTTTCAAAGCAAAACTTGGCCAAAGTTACTCAAAATTTTTTGAGAAAATTTTGAACTGAAATTTACATATAGAGAAAGAGAATGAGAGAGGGTTAGAGATAATGATTTGATCAGCTATTAGGCAACCAAATCATTGCTTTCTGTATCAAGCTAATTTTGGTCACATAATTGTGACTTAAGAACTCAATGTGAATAAAGCTAAGTTATACTGGTGATAGCAGTTGTTGGTAATCATTTAAGTAAAAGTCATTGGGTTGCTAATTGTCACTCACATTTCCTGGGCATTAGCTTATTTATGAAATATTTCAAGAACATTTTTAATCTCATGTATTTGATTGCAAACAAAATGGCAGCAATGAAAGTACTGGCAAGAAAAGATGAATAGTTATAGGAAAAAAGAGATTAAAAAGTTAATGGTGACCAAAGGGAAAATATTATACATTCATACGTATTGAAATAATTATATACTGAACAATAAGAAAAGTTCTGAAGGACAAAGAGCAAATTCTGCAACATACGAAGTGTTGATCCTATGCAGTGTTCAATGGACCCTCAGCAAATACGAGGAAAGTAATTCATCAAATGTGAACTCTTTCCAGTATGTGTTTAGAACCAGGATCAATATCAGATGCCTACTAGACAAACAGTGATGCAGGAAAAAGCTAGGGCTTGTTCTATTTAAAGACCAAAGATGGCTAAAGTCTACATGTCTTTATGTTCATGAAGTGAATTTGCAAAGATTTCTTTCCCTCCTCTTGAAGGAAAGATCAGATTTCAGAGCCATTCATAAGTGCATTATTTTCCTACTTAACTGGATAGGAATGGCTGCCAAAAGGAAAGTTGGGAGGAGAGAGAATCTTGTTAAAAGGAAAACCATGAATCAGTATGAATAACTCCTATGCAAATTTGCTTGAAAATAGGGGCAATCAGAGTGAAGGCCTGAACAGTGCTCTGCCAGTCTGGCACTGAGAGAAAGACCTCTCAGAAGACAGCAAAGGGAATTTCTATACCAGAGACAGAGCTTTACCACCTTTGCCTACTTTGACAGATTTCACAGCATTAAATTCTGTGGTTCTATTTCTGAACCCTTTTTTACCCTGTTCTTCAATTTTCTTTTCCTTCACGGGAATGGAAGAAAAGGGAATAGTAATATAAAATACCCTATAATTCTAAACATGCTGTGGTAGCTGTTCTGTTTTCTCCAATTTGTTAAAGACTAATAAAAAGGAAAAACAGGCACTTTGTTTTAGAATCATTGATGAAATGTTAATGCTGATTAGTGTGTCACAAGAAGACTGTATTTTTAACTAATCACGTATGCTGCTTAATTTATGATGGGAGAGCTTGAAGGGAGCCAAGTAATTAATGAGTCTTGGAAATGTTTAACTAAAATTTTAATCAACATAAAAGGTGCATAAAAACACAATTATTTTAGTCAAATACGATTCTATCAAGTATATCAGCTATGAGAAGAAAAAGCATGCAAAATAAACACACACACGTACACACCACCATTAGCTGATTTATAATATGTCACCTATCCACTTTCTCAAACTTGATTAGTAATAAATGAAAATTTTCTTTCCATTTCAAGCCATGGAAGCATGTTGATATACATGAAGTCATTACTTTCTTCCTTTCAATCTGATTAAACTGTTCAGTACATGAAAAGGCATAACCCCAAGAGTTTATTTGCTATCCCACCACAGCAATAAATATCATACACATTATAAATATCATTTTTTATTATAGAATAGTGTAAATCAGCATAATCAACAAAGGATAGATAGAAAGAAATGATAACCTTAAAACCAACCTCCAAAATACGCTATTATTATTGTTCTTAAAGGCAGGAAAATAGATATTTTAATAAGCTACACACACTTTCATTTGTGAAGGGAAATAAACATATCATATTCATTTCTCCAGTAAGAATGGAAGGGAGAGGAGCACATTAGTCTTTACATGAAGAAACTGCACTGTGTTTGGTTTAATGTGATGGGCTCTGGTATCAGCCTGCCCAGCTCACATTTTGGACCTTCTGCTTACAAACCTTGTGACTTTGGTGAGTTTCCTAAACTCAATGTCTTCATCTGTTGAATGGGAAAACACTATGCCTACATTATAGGGTCGTTATAAGGATTGAATGGTTTATTTTATGAAAACAACATAGTAAGCATTCTATGTTATATATTAAATAAATAATGATTTACTTCTCCACTATTTCTTCCACTGTTGAAATAGATTTCTGTTTGATTTGAGAATATATTCTATTTCTGTGAACTAATATTTGCTAAGAATCATTTTTAGAAGTGTATCCCAGAAGAGAAGTCAAGAACTCATAATTTCAAATCAATATGTTTTTTTTCTACATGCATTATTGTTTTTCTGGTCAATGAGGCGTCTTATAGCCTAGAGCAGTGGTTTTCTAAGCATAGCTCAGCACATACTGCAGCAGAATTAGTAGATGCAATTATGAAACATTTAGACACTTTGACCTACACTATATCTACCACATCAGGGAGCCGGGATTTTTTGAAATGCCAGTGTAACATACAAATGTATGCCATTTAGATTCATTTTTAAGGAGAGTTGCTTAAGAGTAACCTTCTTGAAGGAGGTTCCTATAATATGATAAATGACAACAAACTTCCATTACAAGAAATTTTTTCAATTTAAAACTTTTCTTTCCAATTATTTTCTCTTTAAAAAAGTTTGAAGCAATAAAGTTAGTCTCATACTAAGAAACTTAATGGATCTTCCATGCATAGAGAGTTAATAAGATATTTTTATTCTGATTTAAAAGCCCTCCAAATCTTGCACAAACATACTTTTCCAAATATATACTCCCACTGTCTCACATGCAACACCATTAAACTAGACCATTCTAAGTTCTTTATACCCATCTTTGATAATACTACTTCTCTGCTTTTACTTAGTATATTTCCATAGCCCAATATGCTCTTTTCAATCTCAGTGTGTCCAAAGTCTACCTGCATTTCACGACCTTATTCAAATACTATCTCCTTCATGAAAGCTTGAGATTCTCACATCTGGAAATAATTACTATTTCTTCTGAATGTCCACATTAATTTATTATTCTCTTCAATAGATCTACTTTCAACTTTATCTTCTAGTTAATTGTATACATATACAATTTCTCCCATTAAACTTTGTACTCACTGAAGGCAGGAATTGTGATTAATGTCTGTATTTCAAATATTACTTAGAATAGTGTCTTTCTAATAGTAGGCATTCACAATTACTATAGACTAAATGTATAAATGGAAATAAGGTTAATGTAAATACCATCTATACATGACTTCGTTCAATCACTTACATAGTCATTCATTGATAAGATTCATTTATGCCCATTTTACTTCGTTTAGGATATGAGATTAATATCACTATCAAGTGAATTAACATATTCACTGAATATGGATTTATTTTTCCAAATATCAAACGAATCTTTCTCTGTCATTAGTTTTAGGTGCCTATGCCATACAATAAAAATGCATGTGAATTTTCACATCTGATTTTTCAAGAGACTAAAAGTCAGTCACATTTTCACATTCTAATTCCTGCAAACAAGGAAAGCATAACGAGAAATCTGAATTACTATAGTTTTCGCCTCTGGAGATTACACAAAGGCCGATTATGTACTACACACATCCAAAGAATATAATAATCATGTTCAATACTTAGTTTAGTTACTAATTCAAATCGGATCTGGAAACAAAGTAGGAGAAATAATACATCTTACTAATAGGATTCAATTCAAATTTTCTGACCTAACATTTGCAAATTATCACATCCCATTACTACAACGAAAACCAAAGGAGAAGTAACAGCAATTTAAAAAATTAAGCCAGATTTATGGATCACTACTGTTTCAATTTTCCTTAATTATGATATGTAATGCACAAGTCACTGTTCTCTGAGGATTTTCATATATCTTACAATATTTATAAATATTTCCATTTCACCAATTGAGCAACTGAAGTATGAATGATTAGCTGGAGATAAGGCTCTCCCTTCTGATAAGGATATTGAGTCAGTGGTCTTAACTGTAACTAGTCATATACGACAGATGTACTTTTAAGGCATCATTATCTTCAAATCTTTCTGTTACTTCTCACATGTAGGATATTATAAGAGGAAAACACACAGCATAATAATGTATACAGTTTATTGAAATTATTTACCACTATGAAATTTTCCAAACATATGAAAAATGAAATAAAAACCCAAGTGTATCTGCATATGCATTTTCAGTCTCTCTTTTGTTAGAATGGGAATGAAAGAAAGACTAAAGCCACTAGAGCTATTATCTAGGACTTAGTAATTTTTATAAAGGAAACCTAAAGAAGAACTATTTCAAAATCAGTAAAGTAAAAGAAGAATCAATAAAAGAGAAATATATTTGTTGATTCTAAAATATTCAGCTAAAAAAACAGTGGGAGGGGGCTTTGTATGTAGAGCTAGTGTCAGTATAGGAAACTCTACCTAAATCATATTTTGAAATAATCTATACTCTATATGGAATTATCTTTGAACCTCAGCCTGAGAAATTTGAAAATAATTTATTCTTAAATTTTCTTTTTTTCCTTAAAGATAGGCACCTGAGCTAACATCTTTTGCCATCTTCCTTTTTTTTTTTCTCCTTCTTCTCCCCGAAGCCCTCCAGTACGTAGTTGTATCCTCCAGTTGTAGGTCCTTCTGTCTCTGCTGTGTGGGACGCCACCTCAGCACGGCTTGATGAGTGTTGCTAGATCCTTGTCCGGGATCTGAACCAGCGAAACCCTGGGCCGTGGAAGCCAAGCGTGTGAATGTAACCACTCAGCCATGGAGCCAGCCCCTGTTCTTAAAGTTTCTTTACAGTTTTATTGTTTATTATAATAAAATGTCTTGAAAATAAATAAGTTGGGCCAGCGCCGTGGCCGAGTGGTTAAGTTCCCATGCTCCGCTGCAGTGGCCCAGGGTTTCGCTTGTTCGGATCCTGGGCACAGACATGGCACCGCTCATCAGGCCACGTTGAGGTGGCGTCCCACATGCCACAGCTAGAAGAACCTGCAACTAAGATATACAACTATGTGCCAGGGGATTTGGGGAGACAAAGCAGAAAAGAAAAAGGAAAGAAATAAGCGTGCTTTGATTTTTAAAAAATATATACACATATATATAGGTATATAGATTCTGGTGATGGGAATATTTAGGAAAATTAAATATCTAGGTGGTACAGAATTATATTAATCTATGTAGAATTTTAATATTATGCCATGTTAAATTTCAAATACATAATATTTTATATTGCATTCATATTTCTAAATATGAACTTGACTATCTAACTGGAGATAGTCAGACAGTTTGAATCTCAGTTCCACCATTAACTATAATACTGAAAAGTTACTTAGTTTCCTTGTGCTTGTTTTCTTAGCTTCAAATAAAGATTCCACTTGGGATGCTGGAGAATTAAATAAGTACTGAATGTAATGTGCCCGGAATATACTAAATACTCAATAACCGTTAGTCATAAATAATGACTTTTCAAGGTCAACAGCCATATAGAATGGATATATAACAAAAGTATATTTAAATATTTTATACAATATGCAGGTATTTGAAATATAGTATTATTCATTATCTTCACAGGTAGAAAAAATAAAAAGCTTCTTGTAAATGTTTGCAGTAACTTTTTCTAACAATTTATGTTTATTTGATATCTTGGAATTAGTTAATTAAACTAAGTGTATGTTTCTTTCATTGTCTGTAATAGAAATGGTGGAAGAGGTGATTGTGTGTGTTTGTGTGTGTGTATGTATGCATGCATGAGTGTGTGTGTGTGTTTTTGAGGTGAAAGAAAGGAAATGGAGGATTAGGTTACTCCACAGTGATTTTTATTGCAGATAGTATTTTTCATGATCCTGATCTCAGATTTCATATGTAACCATTTTCACAATAATTATACTGTGAGAAATCATCAATTTTGCTATCAGTATCGTATATTCTGTTGTGATAAAACATCCATAAACACTGGAAATAAACATAAACGTTTACTATAGATTTCCACATGGTCACTACACTTGCGTTTACTTATTACAAATATCTCCACAATGCTGTACCATATCACTATATTTTAACATTTTGAGATTTATGCTCACTTGTTAACAAACCAACAATTACCAATAAGAGATGTACTGCAAGCCCAAACCCATCAAGACTAAATAAAGTGAAGCCTAAAAACTAGGATTGTTTGTGAGGCAGATTTTAAGTGGGGGACAGATCCAGCCGTTAGAGATTCATCATTATATTTCTACTTATGCAATTTTCTTGTTTTTGTTTTTAGGTTTGTCCAATGTTTGTATGTTTGTTTTTATGTTGTTTATGCATAGGTATTAACACTGTGCCACTGTAAATCATAGGTATTTACCTATATCACTGCAGATCTAAATATGTAATGTTATCATTCTTTCAAAGGACTTTCAATTTGCTCTCACTAACGTATTTTTGATATACAGGTTTATTGAACATATAGCAGGTAAATTAGTAATGCTTCCTCAGCATTATCTTGTGCTATTTTTAAAATTATTTACCTTACTCTACTCTTCATACAAAAATTCCATTCAAATATATCACAAAAGAGCAGATTAACAGAGGAGATGGAAAAGAAAGGCTATTAATCAATCTATCTAGCCTATATAGCTATAAATCATGACTTTCAGAAAAGATAGATAAACTTTGCAACCTCAGACACAAAATGACACATTTAATGGGTACAAGAAAACTTCAGCGACAGCTACAGAAATGGGGCACATTTAAAAACATGATGCATCCAGAGAGCTAAGTTTCTTAAGCTTTGAAATGTGGACCTGAAAACATTATGAAATATAAGAAGGAATAAAACTGAGAACAAAAGCTGATGAGGATATATTATAAACAAACTCAGGTTGGGTCTGCAGAGATAAGTGACAGAATATAATTGATATTCAATAATTATGCAGTTGGCTAAATAGAATATGCCTGTTACTGGAGGAATGAAGCATGTGAACACAAAAGATGATGGAGTGACAGGTAGACAGACTGAGACAAATAGATAAAGAGCACAATTCATACGCGTTCCTACATAGAGCAGGAGTATTTGAAAAGTTTAGTCTTTTTTAAGAATAAATCATCTGTGTTGATTTCTGAATTATCTTTTGAAAACTAATATAGTGGTTAGTATAATGCTTCTGAAGCAAAATTGCCTGTGTTCAAATTCTGATTTCTTTATTTGCTGTTGTATGTAAGTTGTATGTAAGTAACTTCAATTCTTTATACGTCAATTTCCTGCTCAGTAAAGGAGGAATGGTAAAAATGATGGTGGTGTTCATTCAGTGCTCAGAGCAGTTCTAGGTATTTTGTAAGCACACCACAGATGTTGGCTATTTTATTGATTACCAATTGCTGTAAAGAAATAGCTGCCAAATCTGGTGTCTTAGAACAATGATTTACTACCTCTCACAATTATAAGCGTTGGCTACGTGATTCTTCTGCTGGTCTTGACTGGATTTACTCATGTGGATACATTCATCTCACAAACTGCTGGGCCTGGGCTTGTCTCAGATGGCCTCATTCTCAGGTTTCCTCAGAGTATGATGGTCTCAGGGTTCCAAGAGGGTAGGAGAGGAAGCCATGGGTCTTTAGATGCCTTGGTTACACAATTTAAACATCACTTCTGTGGAATTCTACCAGTCAATGAAAGTCACAAACTGGTCCAGATTCAAGGGTTGAAGAAAGAGACTATCCCTTGATGGAAGAAGCTTTAAGAATTTGTGGCCATGATTTTATACCCTACCATAGCTATCATTTTTATTTTGGGTACTGGAAGCTTAAACAGAAATCCCTATAGCTGCATGTAGAAAGAATGAAACAAACTCTTTACCCAGGTCTCTAAAAAATTTATAACAATAAGTGCCATCTTAAGAATATAAAACTATACTTAATAGCTATAGTCTATAAGAAAATAATGTTTTTAATATTTCGCCAAGAAGTCAGTGTATGGTAGTATACAGAGGTAAGTGTCAGTCTATATTTTTATTGTTAAGGTTGTAACTAATGTTTAGTCTGGTCTCTGACCCAAAGAAATCACACCGTGAATGCTAACAATTTATATTTGCAACTAAATGAAACAGTATTGATAACATTGTTTTTCTTTTTTAACGAGGATAAGATCTGTCTGCCACTTACAATATACGTGCTCTTGTGTGATACACATTTGCTCATTCTATATCCCAGCAGCCTTCTCATTCGAAAGCCATTCAACATGGATGACTCTTCACTTGAGCATCTAATAGTGAAATTCACAGGATTAAACCTTATGAAATCTCCCTCTTATAATCTTATGTTCGGCATGGAATTCGGCTTCCAGTGATATGAGTAAAGTAAATCCTTTTGTATAAGCTGGATTTTAGTTATTTAATATGTCACAGTCGTGAGTTTGAAACAATTGTACAGAAGTTATGAGAAACAGCATTGCTATTAACAAAGAATCTTCAAAGTAATAGGAAGCTCTTTAAATCAGTATTTGCAGTATTACAAAGGAAGAACACCAAAGAAATCAACAAGGTTAAATGTGAAGAGCACTGGATAGAGATTCCAAATATCTGTACTGCAGCGACAGACCTTCCAATGATTGAGCAGCCTTTGACAATTACCTCATTTTCTACTGTCCTCATTAAATATAAATTCATTCAGATATTGTCAAAAAACTCATTGTCTACAATATAAATCATATACAAATCTTTATGGAGTTTTTCTTCTGTCATTTAGTTATTCATTTTGCACAAACATATTTCTCTTGGCACAGGTAGGAATATGATTGAGATTTAATATTTTGCCAGACAATGGATGCTTACATGCATAGAGATCCTGAGCAAGATTAAAAAAGCTATAGTCACAACTCTTAAATGTAGACATCAAAGACGATATAGCAACTTAGTGAAAAATTGTTTCCTGACTCTTAAATTTAAAATCTCTAAATTTTTTTCACTAATTAAGGTTAAGTAAATGATTTGCTATTCGATTTGTTTACTTATACCAAAAAAACCCCACACTCATTAAGACTTGAACAATACAAAATGTAGTTTTACTCAGAGACCTCATAAAGCTTTGTCTTTCACCTACTCTAAGAAGAACAAAATTGTAGTTGTAGAGTATCAAGAAAAACATGAAAGAAACTCCAGGCATATACTTAATAAAGTAATCACTTGTTGTAAGGGTACAGTGTAGGAGTTCTGCAAATGTGCATTGATTGGGACTCAATTTTATTCATTATAAGTAACTAAGTTTCAAAACTCATCAGTATTCCCATGTGTAGATCATTTTCTACAAAAAAAAATTCTATTCAGAACCAATTTAAAATGACTGGCATGCCTAGAAATTAAAAAACAAAGAGAAGACGATATGTGAGATCTGCCTTCAGGAACTGATAAAGCAAGACAAAGGACAATCAGGCACTTTTATTTTAAGACACTCAATTAACCTAACCTAAATAGATAATAATTTACACCATCTTACAAAGAATTAAAAAGCCAAAAGCTCTGATAGTTTTACCTAATAATGATTTTGATATAACAACTTATGAAATAATTAAATTGTAATATTGAATGTAGTGTACACATGATAAAGTACAACAGTATTTGAACAGGAAATCAGGCAAGAGTATTTAAAATGTAGAAATTATGACGAAGGAGGAATGTTAGCAAAATTAGGATAATTCCATCTCAAAAAAACAAATTGTTTTTGGGTGCCTGAAGAGCCAAGAAGAATTGGTGTTAGTATTTAGAGGCAATCAATTTTCTATTAATAAAATGACATTTAAAAAAGAATTTCTGATTTTGAAAATTAATAACATTTCAATGAATTATATTCATTTATTTTATCATTTAAAAATATTTATGAACACCTGTTATATGTTAAAACCATACTAGTCAGTGATGATTCAGTCATGAATAAAACATGCGTCATCTCTGCCCTCAAGGAGCTTATAGCACAGTGGGAGTGATAAATAAGAAAGCAAATTATAACATACTTGTGTGAGAGTGATGACAGTTCCAGAACACTGAAGTGAGACACCTATCTCCGACTTGATGATTCAAAGACAGCTTCCTGAAAGAAGTCATCTTAGCTGGGAGATGAAGATGGAGTAGGAGCTAACCAAACAAAAAGTGGAGGTAATAGGAGGCTAGGGGATGTCTCCCACGTGGGCTCCCGTACTGTTAGACTATGTAAAGACGTCTTTTAATGTGAGATCAGCACATGATTTGAGAATTAGGAAGAAGTAACTATTTTGCTTGATAAAATAACATAATATAACTTGGAATTTTCTAAGACAGTTATCTAATTGTTAAAAAATTATCTTTCAAGAATTTTGGTCATTCGTTCATTCATTCATTCTTCCAACAAATAATCATCAATTCTTTCTATGTGCAAGTAGATTTCTTGGCAAGAAATTATAGTAAAATTCCTGCATTTAATCGAACTTACATTCTCAGGGTGAGACAAAAAAGATATACAAACTAAGTAAATTATATAGTGTTCGAAAGTGATATGTGCTGTGGAAAATACATAAAATTGATAAGTGGGATAAGAAAGGCCAGGATGAGGGAGGTTTGTGTGTGTGTGTGTTGGGTGTTGGGGGTGGCGGGCACGCACGTCTGCATGTGCATGAGCATATGCATACAATTTTAAATAGGATGGTCAGGAAACACTTTTGAAAAGATATTTGAGCAAAAGACATTTATGAAGCCAAGGTAGGAAGATACGTGGATATTTGGGGAAAGATGTTTGTGGGCAGAAGTAACTGCAAGTATAAAAGTCCTGAGACTGGTACAGCTGGGAAGTTCAATGCTTAGCAAGGAGGCAAGTGTACATGGCAAAGTGAGTGAGTGAGAAAGTAATGGGAGATGTCAGCCAAAGAAGTGAGAAAGGTCCAGATCCTGTAGGTCCATGTCTTTTACTCTGAGCAAGATGGGGAGTCATTCGAGGATTTTGAGCAGGAATGTGACATCATTTGACATATTTTAAGAGATCCCCTTTCTATGTGGAAAATAAACTGTAGAGGTCCAAAACAGAAAACAAGGGGATTAATTAGGAGAGCGTTGTAATAATTTAGTTACAACCTAATGGTGGTTTGGATCAAAGCATTAGCAATGGAATGGGTGAGAAATAACTGAATTATAGATTCATTTAGGTATAAAATAGTTAGGATTTAGTGATGGTTGGATGTGGGATGTGAGTGGGGAAAAGCATCAAAAAGGACTCCAAGATTACAGTAACTCAAACAGTACCTGGTAATATCTGATTGTAAACATAGACTCTTTGTCTAGGTTGTTTCTTTTCCTTAAGCTCTTAGGTGACAGCAGTCCTGTTATTAAAGTTAGATGTTTAGTCAGGATGGAAGCATCCTTTCCATAGCACTTCCCGTTCCTTCTAAGCAAGCCACCCCAGTGTACTTAAGCCTATAATTGTCCACATTAATTCCCCACATATTTCCTACATCCAGGAACAGAAAGCAGAAATGAGACACACAAAAGCAACAGCCCCTTCATGACAAATGGGACAAATAACATAGTTATTTAAAAATATATAAAAGAGGTGGTAAAAAGCAATGCACAATTGGACTCTCCCATTTGTTTACCAACATTTCCCAACAGACAACATCCATAAAAAACCAAAATATAAAGAGATTAATTTGTCTTCCACTCAGTAGGATGAGCAAGGGAAAGATGGTGGGATGCTAGCCAATCAGAACAGTATATATGAAGGCCAGAAAGCAAAAGAGAGTTTGCATGCTCAGAATAAACCATCAGAGAATAAATCATCAGGGTGACTGCCAAGTCTTGAGGTGACTGGCCCTTTGACTTGTTTCTGCTAGTAGAAAGCAATGAATGTGATAATGTGATATTTTTCTTGGAAACCTGACTTCAACAAAGAGACAGACTGCAGGTTGAATCAGCAGATAAGGAGATTATCCTGGGTTACCTGGGTAGATCCAATGTAATCGTAAACTTACATAAAACTGAAGAGGGAGACAGGAGAAGTCAGGGTAAGGCAATGCAAAAAGGACTTGAGCTACCATTGATGCATTTGAAGTTGGAAAGAGGATCCTACTAGCTAAAGAATGCAGGCATCCTCTAGAAGGTTTAAAGACAAGGAAATCAGTTCTTTTCTAGAGCCACAAAAAAGGAGCACGGCCTGGCAGACACGCTTTGATTTAGCTCAATAAGACCCTTGTTGGACTCTAACTTACAGAACTTTATGATAATACTTTTATGTTGGTCAAGCCATTAAATTTGTGTTAATTTTTTTACAACAGCCGTAGGAAACTAATACAGTCACCTAACCAAACTCCAGCTACCTGTATATGGATGAGTGAGAAAGCTGGGGCAGGAGAGAACATCTAGCATACATGTGAATCATGAGCAAAGATAAATAGTTATTATTTTAGGTCACTGAGTTTTGGAGTGGTTTGCTACAGAGTTCATAGCCAAGCATGCTTATGGAATGAAACATCATAACTTTTTCTTTCTAAGTGAGAAGAAAAAAGGCCAGAACTTTGAGGAATAAAAAATGTACAAATTAGTAGGATGAATAAAATAATTTAGAAAATAAACTGCAAAAAATAGCCAAAGAAGAAATTTTGAAAAAGAGGAGGGCTGGGATTTTACTCATGAAGACATTTAAATGCTAATAGACAACCTTTCACAAAACATTTATGGATTAGAACAAAGAATACCGCACATGGGCACCAAACAAGCTGAGTTCTAGTCCCCAAATCCATGCCATCTATCCTCTGTTGTGCTACAGTGTCAGAATTTTGATGGGATTGACTCTACATCTGGGTCCTTGGGAGGACCTTGGGGAGGTCCATGGGATATGAGTCAGCTGGTTTATTCCTACGCCCTCATCACAGTGATAGGTTCAATGGTATGCACTCTCCCAAACTGGACTTTGTAAGTGAAATTATAGTTGATATATGGAGGAAGAGATTTTTTTCTCTCCTTCTGGTATAATGTGCTGTACGCCTATAAGGTCTAGAATTACTACAACCATTTTGCCATCATGGGAGAATTCCATCTTGAGTCAAAGAAGACCCAGAAGAGGACCAAGCTGTACAAATCTCAAATGGAGCCAGATCTATGATCAAACTGTTCCTGAAACTGGTACCTTTCAATAATAAAATCTATTCTCTGTATTATTTAAGTACATTCTAGTTGAATTTATGTTACCTTCAGCTTCTTGGCTGCTGTAGAGTCAGAAACCCATGAAGTTAAATCTCTAGTCTGCTAATTGTGGGCAAAATAAGGATACAATTTACATACTTCAATGAGTTGGTGTGAGGAGTAAATAAAATAATGAATGATCCTTTTTATTATTGTATTTTAGAAAATATCATGTAAGAAAAAAATGACAGTTTAGGAGAATTAAAAACACAAGAGCAGGGTTGAATTGGATGAAATCTGAGTTATCTTTAGTTTCTCAGAACACAAGGCCTGGATTGGATGCAGGTGAGGAATGTAAGGGCTATTTAACAGCTATTTGGGAAAAAGGACAAGATTCAGGGATAAAGGCAAATTTTGTCTCTATTTCCAATTTCACCAAAAATAATTTAGATATCTTGATGAGAAATTTAGTTAGCATATCTCTATAAAATTAGAACAAATTGGCACAGGGTGATGCACGTTTTTACTATAATCATAATTATCATTTTTGTCAGCATCTTTAAAATAAGTTTAAAGAGTATTTAATCAAGAATTTTAAGATGGATTCTGATTAAATATGAAAAAACTATTCACATTACTGAGACAAAAAATAAAATAAAATAAAATGAGGGAGGATTGTTGTTAAACCAGAGTCCAGTTGCACCATTTATGTGATTTCCTAACAAATTAAACAATAGTTGTTTTCCAAGGCAAAATAGTTAGTTCTTAGAAAAGGTTATACAATTTTGAGCCCAAGAACCTCATCTCACGTGGACGTAACTGGAGAAGCCTATCAGGGATTTTCGAAACACATAATAATAGAACGCTTATTTTCTCTGCTGTCTTGTAATAACCAAGTTCCTGAATATTCTCTCTCTCCATTAAAGGCAGCACAGTGACACAGAGTGTCAGATTTTTTCTTTAAAGGAGATAAAGTAATGGGAGGGCTAGAAATAATGACAGTGCTTTAAAAAGTACAGACAAAGTCAGACTACATGACATTAAGGAACACAGTCCCTAACAAATATGTAAGTGTGTGATTTCACAGTTTTAGGGGCAAGACACTAATGTTTCCAGTCCTAATTCCTAGAAAAATAGGCGCAAATTCCATGAACAGCTGAATGTCTAGCGTCCCTCTGAGAGTACTAATATCAGCACGTTAAAATGTTAAACATTATTCATCCAATCTTTGAATCCTTTTATTCTCATACACAAATTTTAATTGTCTAAAGGGGACAAAAACAAAAATAAATAAAGCACTAAACTACCAACACTCCCATCACTACCATTGTAACTTAAAAACACTACAAATTTACTCTTTAGAAACAAAGTTTGTTTATTGTTTCTGAAATGGAAGTACTTCCTTATATCTATAGCATATCTAGGATTAAGTCTAAGTACTAACAAGGGAGGCGTTAATATGAGTAGACTGTTGATAACAGGAATTATAACCTAAAAGACTAATAATTTATAGGATAATGAGAGTTTTCATCTTCAAGTGTCATTTACTGTTTTATTAGGGAAAAAATATAGATTATTTAAAAAAATAGATACAGATTCTCTAAATGTCTGTACTTTAAATAGGTAAACATAACTAAAGCAAAGAAACTGCACTGTTGGAATAACACTGTATTTGTATTTGGTTCATACCACAAGTCTAAAGGAAATCATTGCTTGAGTCAGAATTTAAACACTAATTTGCAATATAGGTCTTATCCTCAGGCCTTCTAGGCTTGAAGATTAAATAAACTAGCCTCTCTTTTCCTACTAATGGAGGAAAATTTGTAAAAAGTAAGATCAAAAAGCCAGCATTTAAAGTATATTTTGTTTAATGGGAAAAAATTTCACATCTTCAAAAAAATTCCTCAAGCTAGATGCTTGGGTGTTTTTCTTTTTTTTTTTTTGAGGAAGACTAGCCCTGAGCTAACATCTGCCACTCCTCCTCTTTTTGCTGAGGAAGACTGGCCCTGAGTTAACATCTGTGCCCATCTTCTTCTACTTTATATGTGGCAAGCTTACCACAGCATGGCTTGCCAAGTGGAGCCGTGTTCGCACCTGGGATCTGAACCTGTGAACCCTAGATGGCCAAAGCAGAATGTGTGCACTTAACTGCTTCGCCACCAGGCCAGCCCCTAGATGCTTGTTTTGATAAAAAAGATACTGGTGTCTTTGTGCCAAGCTACAAAATAGGTAATTTATTCTGACTGTATTTCAATAATGTGTCAAACGGACTGTCAATTATTAGTAAAATTAGATATAACAGAGTAAATGAAAATGCTCCCAATACTCATACAATCTTAAGATATTTCTTTTCTTATTTCATTTTGTATATATCATTCAACAATAGGTCATTATCAGTAAAGATTGATTATGCCAGTATTGATGTTTACCAAACAAGCCATGCCCATTTAAATAGACATAAGGGTGGTTACAAATTGGTTTAACATCTATATTTAATAAACGAAACTGTTTATCATGACTAAGTGGATTCGAATGAATGCCTCTATTAACATGTACATATGATAAAGGAAGCAAAATAGAGAGAAAAAAATGATAATGTGAAGTCAACAAGTCAATCCCTATCATCATTCAAAGATAATGAATTTGATGCTGTTGCTGCTGAACTTAATACCCAAACTGTCATTAATTCCTTTCTAATTGTTTTACTTTATTAGACTTTATTCTTCAATTCTTTAATTCTTCAGTGAGAAAATAAAATCCTTTAAGGATGGAGCATGCCTTCAACTATTTTTGTATCTTTCAGAACGCTCAGTAGAGTATAATGAATTCAGGAGGTGCTGAATAAATACTTGGTGTTGAATGCATGGCAACCAATTTCAGGAAAATCACATGAACAAGTCATTTTAATAGGCTATGCAAAAAAAAAGTTTCAGTATTCTAAGTAAACTTCATTTAGAACCTAATAGAGGACTCATACACATGCTTGACTTAAATATGACTTTGCATCTGTGGTTTCCCTATTATACTACATCTAAAGAGCACACTAAAAAGATTTACATGACACCAGGCCATTGGGAATACTTTGAGAACTTTGTTCTCAAGGACTAGTAATAAAGGGCAACGGCACTTCAGAGCGAGGTTTTAAACAAATTGATATTCTATGCATATCAATTTACAATATGCATCTTTACGCAAAGAAGTTCATAGCATACATGCCAATGAGATGAATGATTGAATAGTTCAACTGCTGAGATGCTCTGATTCTGAGCTGAGCCACAAGAATGTTTGATGGTTCACACAGGAAATGGATCCTTGACCATGTTTCTGTTGAACAGGGAATCAATCTGAAACCAGAACTGACACAAAAGGGCAGAGTGTAAAACTAGCTTCCAGGTGAGCAGTGGGAAGAACAGAGTACCCAGGTTAGAGGGAAAGAGAATAATATTAACAAAATCATTGCTGATGTAAAAACAGACTGTCAGTAGGTATTTTGTGGAAAGCTTTTGGAAAAGCAACATCAAACAAACATGATTAAAAGTTGTCACCATTTCCCTAGAGCAGAAGGATAGGAAAGAAATATCAGAATGTCCTGCAAGTGCAATTTTTCTCAAAATGTGGGTCAAACACACCTTGCAGCAGAATCACTGGCGGTGAGTGTGTGTGTGTGTGTGTGTGTGTGTGTGTGTGTGTGTTAAAACATGAGATTCTTGGAAATACTGAATCACAAATTCAGAGTGTGGAGTCCATGAGTAAGTAATTCTTAAACACATTGAAGATTAAAAACAGCATGCATTGCCCTTAAACAGCACAGTCACCATTATACAAAAATCCTGTCTAGAATGGGTTCAGTAACTCTCAGTGAATCCTTTTGTCAAGATTACAGTGTCGAAAGAAGAGAGATTAAGAAAGTAGGAAGGCCAGCTAAGCAGCAGACTTTAAATAATAAAGTTTTGTTTCAGAGATCTGAAAAACCTAATTTCTATATATGTAATTCCTATGAATTACAATTAAGGCTCTGTGTCTGGATCTTTAAAAAAAAAAAAAGGCTAAACCCAACATAAGCAAGGAAACAAAAATTTGGCACAGAATTATGTGAAGACCTCCAAAAATCTTTAAAACACATTACATATCAACATCGCTACCAGTGACTGGAATTATAACACTGATTTGAATAATAGAGAAACCATCAAACTCATTCATTTATGAAGTACTTTACCAAACACAGGTGCCAGGCACTGTTGTGACCCCCAGGGAAAGATACCAGAAAAACAGACAAGAGAGCAAATAGTGATAGTGCCTTGTGCTCCAGGTTATGTTAGAGAAGCAGGCCCCAACTGGAGAGCAGAGAAAGCTTTCTCAAGGAAGCAGCAATTAAGGTGGATCTGAAGACCGAGCTATCTAGGACAATGACTTAAGAAATAGGCTTCAGGTAGAGGAAATAGCATGAGCAATATTCACTAGTGATTCAGAGAATATTGGCTCCGGAGTCAGAATGCCTTGGTTTTGATTCCTATTCCCTCACTTACTAGATTTGTGACCTTGGGCAAATCACGTCACATCTTTAAACTTCAGTTTCTTCATCCTAAAAATGGGAATAATAATAATATTATGTCATGAGGACATTGCTAGGATCAAATAAGAAAACGTAAATAAAGTTCTTCATATTGCAATGTGCATGCAATAAATGCTGAAATATGCTGGCCACCATTGTCTCTGGCATTGTTACCACAATAGGTAGAAGGGAGAAATAGAGGGAAAAGAAGATCCTGAAGTGCCTTTTTAGACACCGGATGAGTCTCTAGCAAGATTCGAAAGTCATTGAACCAAATAAGGGTTTGATGGCTTCTAAAAATATTCCACCCTATCCGCCAATCCTTATTAAATAAAGCAGAGACAAATTATGGACAAAGTCATCGGCTTAGAGTCCCATCTTTGAACTGTGTTTCCAAAACAGCAAATAGGCAGAGGAACAAGTACAGAACTTGCACTTCCCTTAAGCCAAGATTCAATGTAGACAAGCAGCTTCGGTTGGCAAAATTAAAAGCTTGTTGTTGGCAGCCATAATCAGGACACTAATCTGGTCACAGAAGCATCAGTGTGAGGCCAATGTAGAGATAGTCACGATATATAATTAAACAAAACATTTGTCTCTAGACATATTTCCTTAGCAACTTTAATAATCGACCAAATTAATATCTACCCACACACAAAAATGCTGCAGTTAAGAAAATTTGTATTTTTTCCAAATATATTTTGGTGAAAATGAAAATTGTGTCTATTTTCCATATACAAAATACTTTCTTTTCCCTTTTTGCTCTTTCATGTTATTATTCTCTTGTTTCTTTGTGTTATTGCTCTAGATATCTTATCAAAATTAGAAGAACTTCAATGTTAATATAAAACTCAGTGTTTTAAGAAATCATTGAGAATAGTCACCTTTGGAAAATGAAGTTTCTTGGTTTGCTCCTGCAAGTTTGCAGCAATGCTTTTGTTATCTGTAGAATCAGTGGTTCCATACATTATTTTTCACTTTTGAATGTTTTTCCTCTTTCCATTTTACCGCACCAATGAGTTTTTCTATACGTATAGTGCTCAAAAAGCCTCAAACCTATTTTTCCCATAGTTTCTTCCACGGACTCACACTATTTAGAATATTATTGAAAGGTTTTTTAAATACTGCTATAGTAATATTTATTAATACCTTATTACATGCTAGGCATTCCACTGATTGTTTTGTAGATATCAACATATTTAATCTTCATAACCATCCTGTGTCATAGCTATCACTAATTTTTCCATTTTACAAATGGAAAAACTGAGGTTCTGGGAAGTTTAAGTAACTCACCCATGTCACACAGCTAGTAAGTGGCAGAGACAGTGGGGAAACCAGAAAATCTGGCTCCACAGTCTAGAAAGTCAATCAATATACTATCTGTTGCTCTACATAACAGATTCAAGAAAACACAGTTTCTACTGGCTCATTTCATTCTGAAGACAATAAAACTATATTAGGTACATCATGTAGGGAAATGGCAATATAGCTGAAAATGTGGTCTACTAGTTTTTTTGTTTTCCTTTCTTTTTTTATAAAATAATATTTGTGTATACTGAATGAAAATCACTTCAATAGGGCTTTAAAATGAATAAAGAATGCTCGTAAATTAGGTAGTCAGAGAACGGGCCTCTATTACTGGGTGAGTTGATACGTAAAGTATACTGGAAGTATAACAGGTATAGCAGCACATTACATGGCCAAAAGCAACACAGGTGGATCTACAAAATGCATTGATTATGATGAAAAAAATTAGTACACAGAATGAGATATTTAATATAATCATTAAATTAAATTAAAAGCTTATATATGCAATATTAAGTAAACATTTAATTAGAAAATTTATGAATAAAAATAAACAACATATAAAAAGGCTGCTGTTTAGTGTAGAGAAATGGCAAATGGATTTGGGATAAAAGTGGTGCATAAGAAAATATATAAACCAGGTGAGGGTCTTGAATAGTTCAAAGATGGTAATATGCCATGAGTTGAGGCATATTATTATTATTTTTTTTTTTGAGGAAGATCAGCCCTGAGCTAACATCTGCTGCCAATCCTCCTCTTTTTGATGAGGAAGACTGGCCCTGAGCTAACATCTGTGCCCATCTTCCTCCACTTTATATGCGGGATGCCTGCCACAGCATGGCTTGCCAAGTGGTGCCATGTCTGCACCCGGGATCCGAACCGGTGAACCCGGGGCTGCCCAGAAGCGGAACGCGCGCACTTAACCACTGCGCCACCAGGCTGGCCCGAGGCATATTATTAACTCAACCCTCAACACCTGAAATACAAAAAATATGTGGAATGAAGGAAAGAAAGAACAAAAAAAGAAGGAAGGCAGGAGGGAGGGAAAGAGAGAGATAGGACAGACAAATCTTAATTACTTGAAAAAACAGATTTTCCAAAAATGTTAGAGATAACTTAACAATGTATGCGGGGAAATTTTCATTCAGATTTGAACAATTCATTGGATATCATAGTTTGAATGTCCTTTATATATTTATAAAACTCAGGTAATGAACCTTGTCTCTCCAATATAGAAATCAGAACTCAGAAACATCCAGGTCCCTCTCTTCTAGGACAAATGTACTTGGCTCTAGATTCATTGAACAGACTTGCCCAGGCAAGATATTGATTCAAACAGGCAACTTAGGAAACCAGGCTCTTGATGAAGTTCTCATATTTTGCTTTCTGCTGGTGAGGATGGCAGCAAAATATGAATATTTGCATACCGAATCTTCAATACTGAAGATTTTTCAGTAGCTTCAGCTTTGACATTCAGAAGTAGCAATACCACTAGCAACAGTAACAATTGCAATAAAGTCCAGTGCCTGACATTTACGGCTTGGCAGCGACAACGGCAATGTTTCGCTTCATCAGGCCAGATCTGTAGTAGAGTGTCGGGAGTTTCTCCTGGAAACCTAGCCTCTAATCTTTGAATCTATTCTTCTCAATAATTGTACACATCACTTAAAAATCTTTATTAAAGTTTCTTTCTGTTTAAGCTAGCCAGAGTAGGTTTTGTTTGAAACTAAGAAAACAGACATTAAAAACAAAAAAATCTTCCCCAAAGAGAAGCATTGCAGGCAACAGTCTTTTAAGGGAATGGGAATATAGAATTAATGATTTAACTGTTCATATTTCAAAGTGGCAAGGTCCTATTTAGTATTAAAAGATGATAACCTAACAATGCCTGGCATATAGTGGCATCTGTCTCATCAGCTGTGGTCAACTCACAGCACTTCTTGAAGATAATAGTGACTAAATTCCAGCTGTTTTAGTAGTATAAAAGAATGAAAAATACAACAAATGTAAGGAGGAATGGCTGTGTCTAACTGCACTGCAGAATTTAAAGAAATAACATAAGCAGCTCAAAATTTAAATTTTCAGTTCCAGTTATATTGAGATGATTTGTCTCCAGGCCATAAGTATCTCACGTTCTCTTACAGTGAAAAGGATGACAGAGTCGCACATCAAAATCCATGTCTTATTCCACAGAATTCCTGAATTACAAAGATGATTGAATTTACTTCCTTGCCTTGTGAGAAAATGAGGCCACTGATCGGGAAAAAAGTGCACTCCTGAGCATTGGAATGCAGACATGTGGGAGAATTCAGATGACTCAAAATATTCTCAATTTCTAAAACTTACAGAGTCTCTCTTGCTATCAGATTCAGCTGCTCCACACCTGACTGAGGAAGCTGTTCCTTCACGTCTTCAATACCAAGTCCACACCTTATCTAAGATCGTTAACTGACAGAAGGAAGCAATTCTCCTCCTGCCCAAACCTATTACTCCATCTGAAGTCAAGATCCCAGCATCCTCTTGGGAGCCAATTATCAAGTCAATACTGGAGACAAGAAGCTACTTGAACAAGAGACTCACAATATTCTAAAACTTAAATCTGTAAAAGCATAGGAAATATGTGTGAAAATGGATTTTATGTGTTTCTTACATAGGAGTGAGAAACAATTTAATTCAAGCTGGTATAAATGCATGATTAGAGATTTTGGATTTGTTGTGCTTCTCCAGGTAGTTGGCACAACTGCTAAATGCTTCTTCAACTAGTTCACCAAAATCTGGACCGAAAGGTGGCCTACGTTAGATAAAGTTCAGATACCAGGAATTCGTCCTTTTAATGTAGAAGGGATTAAATGACCTGCTGAAATAGGAATGTTAAAGTTGAGTTATTCTTCAAGACCTATGAAACTACCCACTTATTACATCTTCAGCCAGGACTCAGGAGACACTTTCTTTAAAAAGATAATGATGAGAAATAAATTGATGAGGACAGTGACACCTTTATAAATAAAATGTCTATAAATTCTGTTCTCTATACTTGAGAACAGAGAGGTTGAAGCCCCAGTGAAATGATTTCCTGGTTTCTTTAGGGTTCAGGTGTGGTAGAGGCCAAGTAGCAGCACTTTACCACTGGAAGGAAGTTGGGCATGGATTTCATAACAGGCAGCAGGATTTGAATGGTAAACAGTCTAGTACTCTGGCATTCACAGACCGAAATAATAGGCCATTTGATCTGTACCACCAACGACATCAAGGTCTGAGAAATACAATCAAAATTTAGCCACCTAGTCATGATCTCGCATCAATTCCCAGAACTGAGTTAGTTTACTCACCCCATAGCCCCTTCAAGGAAGAGAGAGTTGATTGCCTTTACAGAAGGACCATGCAATAGTCACATCTATTAATATTGTAGATGTTCCTTTTAGCTTTTCTGAAAAGTATCTCTGGCCATTTCTAAATAAATGGGGGGTAGGGGGAAATTCAAAGACTATTGAACAATGCCTCTGAGCTAATGTGCATCCAGAATACCACTAAGAAACATTGATCTGAGTGGAGGCCCTGGGGGTAATGTGACGAATGAGATTTTGTCCTGAGCCCATATTACGAATGTCACAGTGATCCCTCCATTCTATCCTTTGATTATTTCACCAGATCACTGGTATATATTTAGAAGATTTACTCTGCAACTGGAAGTAATCCCTCTTGTCTCTGAGGCCCATGAAGTAAAAGGTGTAAAACTGTAGTAATGACCAATCTGAAATTATCTCCCTCCTACCACAGGAATCAACACAAATCTTTATTGTATCTGTAGGGGCATCTGTAGGTGGCAATGATTAGTGCCACCATAAAAAACATGGAAGAATAAAGGGTGGGGGGTTAGGAACATGTACAGATTTAAATTATTTATTTGGTCTGTGTAGAAGACAAACTTGTCTTGGCAAACAACAATGCATTTAATCACCAATACATGTGGTGATTACAAATACAGCCAAATATGGTCCCTCCATATTTCAGCTCTACAGCAGAATTTAGTCTTCAGCAACCCTGATCATCTCAACATCCTATGACAAATCACACTGGTCGATGACTTGAATGGCATCAAACTGAAAGTATCTGATTAAAGGGGATTATCACATCCCCCAAACGCCTTTGCAAGAACCAAGAAATAAAACCCATCAAAATATAGAGTCCCTCTTGCTTAGATATTTTTGATAGTCTGGAACAAGTGGCGACATTCTCTCCAAAGTATTTGCTGTACTTTGCAACTGATGTCATGTCAACCTAGCCCTATGAGGAAAGAGTCCAAGAGTTCAAGGCTAATTCAAAACAATTAAAATTTGGTCTATTTCAACTCAGAATTAAGATGCTTTACTTTTGCATATTAAAGTATTAGTAATTTTGGTTTATTGTTATAATGGGCTTATTCTTTCTTGGGGTAAAATATACATATTTTCTTATCTACTTCTATCTGTCTATCTATCCATCTATCCAGAAGATACATACTTTAGATGCCCTAAAGAATAAAACAGAAGAACAACAGAAGTGCTGTCATGTAAATAATCTACTTTTTTTGCAAAGAAAGATTACCATATGTAAGCCAATTTTTTGAAAGAATGGATTGTATAAGAATGACATAAACTTACTCAAAAACTGGAAGAACTCAAGGACTTTTATTCATTTTCTAAGTTTAAGAGTTTAATAGTGTATCATTTGCATATCCATCATTTTATCCACTTTGCAATTTGACTATTTGTTAAGAGTTCTCTACATAATTAACATATTCACACTTTATTTTCCTATCATTTTCCCCTTCCTCACAGACAGTATTCCTTTACCTTCATTAAATTACTTTTTTCTTGCTTTTTCTCCTTCATATGTGTTTATTTTTCTTGACCATGAAAATCTCTCACATCAATTTTACGATTCTTTCCTGTCAACCTCAGTACTACTTGCTGCCTTTTACAAGGACCATAAATTCCAACTAATTCTAGTGGTTAGCTTTTCTTAAAACTTTATATTTTGACTTGACTATTAAATTACATGCAAAATGTATCATTTAAATTCAGACAACTTCTCGCAAAAGCAAGATGCTCGACTCCATAATGATATAATGGCTAGAAAAATGTTCTAAATACTGTATAAACATCCATAAATTAATCATTTAATCACTATCCTCAGCATGAAATCATTATTTTCTTTTATAGACTGATCAGCCAGGGTTACCTCATCAATTTCAGTTCCTAGCTTAACACCAGATTCTCATCTTGAAATATTGCTATTTTTCTTTTTGTACTTTCTGAATATAATTTTGAATCTAGATGGTTCATACCTTGTGTTGATGTCACAAAAAATAAGTCAATCAGAAAATGTCAGGACAAATTACAAATTTGAAACAAATCAATTAGGAAAGAAATGCGCTTCTCAAAAAATACTTCTTAGAGGAGATGGAAAATGAATTTAAAATCTGGTGAAATAATTTTTATATAAAACCACATATGATACAGATAACTTTCTTCAATTTAATGTTTAAAAAATATTTAGACTTTGAAAACCAACTACTGCAGGCTACTTTCTAGAATGTTGAAAATTGATAAATGTCCAGCCATAGTAGCATTAAATCTAAGACTTTTTGGGAGTTACTTGAAGTTAACAATTTTTGTGGAACTTGAGACTTAGTTGGTCTGGAATGTCAGAGACTGAGAAAAATCTCCTACTTTTGATTTTTTTGAGTAGGTTTGCAGAGATTTGACAGTATGAATCTGTGGAGAACTTGGAAAAAAAAGCAGCAACCCAAAGTCAATAAAATGTCTGTTCTGAATAAAATGTTTGTTTTACATGATAGCCATGCCTTGAACAGCTGGATGAAAATTATTCTTTCATGGTATTTAAGGTATTTATAGTTCAAAAAACACACTTTGCAATCTAAACAGGCCAGAAGGTCAAAGACAACGAGAGCAAATATTTATTAAGCACCTCATTTTAAAAATAAACAGTCATTTCCTACAACTAGTTTATCAGAGAAATATCTTTCAAAGAAGTTAATGTTATGCAAGCTAGAAAATGTCCTCCCAAAGGAATGCAACTCATAGTCCTTGTTCAATATGCTTTCAATATGTTAACGGAAGATTCATATGTAGAACCAAGTAAGGTTGAAAGACGTTACACAAGAAGCCTGATATCACACATTTAAAGATAGTATTTTTCTGACGTGGGAAGACAGTTCACGTTAATTGAACACTTGTGACATCTAGGTACTGTGATGGAAAATCAACATATACTAGTATTGCCCGCAGCTGAGTCTATACTGAAGGAAAACTTAATTGTCACTGTTCTTCTTCAGCTCTTTAGCACTTTAATTAGTTCCACTCTAGGTTTGGGAGTAAATGGAAAAAAATACAAAGGATTCATTGAGGACAGTGGCATACATATGTGCAATGTTTTCTCTCACCGAATAAAAAGAAAATGTTGTGGGAATGAATTCAACATAGCTAAGAACATCTACAGCGTTCAGAATGATTCTTAGTGAATCATTCAAGTACCTTCGTGTCATCTGTGCTACTCTTGAATGTTTCACTCAGTTTTATTAATTAGAAGCAACTATAAACTCAACTGCAGGCATTTTCTTATTCTCAACAGACAACCACTTGATTTACCTGACACATCCAACAATTCAAATTTTGTTGGCCAAGACATGATTACCAACAGGATTCTCTTGTCAACCCAGTCATTCCACAACCTACAAACTTATACCAATATTATATGAACTAAGTTCAACTCAATCCAGTCAAACATATCCTATTTCATTGTGAGTACTGCTGTCAAGGATGTCCTCACCAATCAAAGTCCTCCTGAGGTACTAACGAGGTGACAAGCTTACACCCTTGAACTGAGAGTTGTGGCCAGGGAATAGAGGAAAGTTACGTTTAATGCCTCCTCCCGTCCAGATACCTACTGTTGACAAAAACAAGTTATAAACTACTCATAGGCTTTAAATGATTCTTGCCACATGATAGGTTGAATTATTAATTCAGTCATAGTTTATCTTTGGTTTTTATTTTACCAGGAAAGAAGCCCTCTATACTGATTTACTTAAAATTTAATATTTGAGGGGCAATTGTGGGAGAATTAGTAACTCAAGCAGAACTGTGCTCTCTACTTTCCAAAAATTATTCTCTAACAATTCCAAGATCTTCACATGAAACATAGATGTGTTTTCATATGGTTGTAAATAGTTCATAGTTATTTGAATTTTGATAAATGGATTTATCAAAGAAAAATTCACTTCATGCATTTTTATTATAATAATAATATTAATAATAAGAAAAGCCTATTCCAATGTGCAAAGAAAATTCGGCTATAGTGCCATTCAAACAAATAAACAAACAAGCAAATAAAATTTGCCTGATTACATGCTAAATTAATGAATTTAACAAAAGACTCAAAGTAAACAAAAAATGTAGATTTGAGCTATAATAATTTCAATGTGTGAAATTATAAGATAAAGCATTTTTGCTACAAATGAATTTGAGCCAATAATGTATTTTTAATGAAAAAATTCAATTAAAACATATTTTTTTTCTTTCTGTCCATGCATGTGTCTGCTAAGAAAGCCTTAGCTTTTATATGTTTAAAACCAAAAAAGCATTCCGAGGTGTATTCTACTTTAAATCTTAACGCTCTGGTTTAGGAGATGTTCCCTCACAGATCTCAGGCAACTTCGCTCTCAGCTGAGGGGATAATTGACAGAGCTTGGTCTGGGGTACATGATTTGGTTGGACATCACACTTACCTGCTTGATTTGTGGTTACATTTACAGACACATACTGCCGGGCTCCTGGGCTCAGGTCGGACACTCCATTCACTGCCTCAATCTCAAAGGTATAGTTTGTGTGAGCGAGCAGATCCACCATCATGACAGAGGTATTTTTCAGGCCGATTTGCTGGGGGAGGTACCTGACATGACCGTCACACTCGTCACACACACCTGCATGGGAGTTGCACTTCTTGCATGCAATATAATATGACACATCTTTCCTTCCACCAGTGTCAGCAGGAGGAATCCATTCCAGAAAGACACTAGTTTCATTAACATTTGAGATGGCATTCCGAGGAGCTGAGGGGGGTCCTGGTTTGCAAAGTAAAGTAAGAAAAACATATTTTAAGATGATAAAATTAGGCATTGTTTACTGCACAAATCCCTGGTCTGAAGGAAAAAAATAGATTTTCAATCAATCTTTTAAGAAGGGAGAACACGAGAGTTAAGAATTTGTAATAATCTTTGAAAAATCGTGTGATAGTTTTGTAGGGACAATAGTGGGATTTATATCCTACAGAAATGACTTGGCATTGTTATAACACTATTTCAGGTGAAGCAGAAGTTTTGCTTTGTGTATAAAGAATTATGGAGTAAAATTATGTATGCAAAAATAATGTTACAGAAAATTACATATTCAAAAAGTGGCAAGTCCTTTGGCAAATCCAAGGAAAAATTCTCCTTAAGGATTGAACTGATTACCCCCCATTGATACTTGACCCTGAAACCTAGGAAGTAAACATGAAGGATTTACCAAGCAATGAGTACAGGTAAAAAAGGATTTTTCAGTGTGGTCCTTGACTGCAAATTCTGCAGCAAGTAAAAAATAGCCTTAGCTCATCTCAAAATAAATTGCATATCTACTGATAAATCACCAACAGAATTTGGAACCTCCCTCATATGTTAAGAAAGAACTAGAATTTACATAGTCGGTCAACATTACAATCTGTAATAAAACTTCACTAACTTTGATATTGTTTTTATATTGTGGTTCTGCAAGTTTTGAATTTTACTTAAATGGAAATCTGAAATTTATTTGAAAGATAACTCTCAAAATCACTACAAGAGGAGGAATGAAAGTGTTCAGATCTTGAAGGATCAGCAGAACACATTTACATATAAATAATAAATAATATGCATTTGTAGATTACTTTATTTCTGAAATTAACAATTAGCACACTAAAGAGAATTAAAATCGATTACATATCAATTGTAACAAAGGTACCGCTCTGGTGGGGATGTTGATAATGGGAGAGGCTATGCATGTGTGCAGGCAGAGGTATATGAGAAATCTCTGTATTTTCCTCTGAATTTTGTTGTGAACCTAAAATTGCTGTAAAAAAAATTAAAGTCTTTAAAAAATTAATTGCATAATGTCAACTGTATAGTCGATTTTCAGATATTTAGAGCTACAACTTCAGTCAGCTCTTAATGGTATATGACCAGATTTTTCTCAAAGAGAAAATACATTTACATTTGTTTCAGACTTAATTAATAAAGATTTCCCAACAGGGAATAAAATGGACTATGGTGGTAGTTGAATGGTTCACAAGCATAAATTAAGCTACTTAGGATGACATAGTTTATCTTAATATGCATTGTCTGTTCTAAATATAGAGATTAACATCAATTTCTACCTAACATTTATTAAGCCATGATTGTTGAGGACTAAATTTAACAGTGACAAGAAAACTATCTAGTATTTACAAAAATGTCATTTAAATTAAAGGACCCCATAACCCAAGAAATGCCATTATTGACAAAACAATCCCCATCTTGGTATATTTATGGTTCAACTCTGTGAACTTTTCCATACATACAACCTCACACACTTCAACATAAAACAGTCACTTTTAAGTTGAAACAATTTCTTAAGATGGGAATACAAGTATTCTTTTTTCTATAACTTTTAGCTTATTGAATAGTGGGAAGTTACGGAGAAAATGTAATTTCGGATTAAAATGCTACAGGTTTACTTCTGAGAAAAATGCAAACTATACCTGAAATATATCTAGTTCAGAAAGATATCAAACATAAGTTTCTGCCAACTGAAAAGTACCCCTATTTAACCTTTCCTCTAAATCTGTGAAAATCCACCAGAATCTGACTCTTCCTTTTCCTCTGCTTCTGCTCCGAACAGCCCCTCAACATTTGGGTGGGGGCACACACGCCTCTTAAAGTCAAAACAAGACAAATTCAAGTGAAGCCCTAAAACAGAGGTAAAAAGTAGAGGCTCAGATTGACATGTACCTAAAAAATAATGTAATGAAATTCCACTGCCCCACTAATAGATGTGATGTATGAACCAAAGTAGAGTTGTGAGAAGTACCCTTGGTTTAAGCAGATTCATTAGAATCTAGGTTTTTATTTTTGTTTGATTTTTCTTTCCCTGCAGGTTTACAACATTCTGTTTTCCAGATTTTACATGTACATTTTTTTCCCAGAAAAAATATTGAAAGGAATTGGAACCATAAATTTAATTCCAAAGAGCCAAAGGGAAAGCAAATTTAAGATTTTCATCTGAACATCAATCAAGCCATCTGTTCAAGGGGATCGCATGCAGAATTTGTGGTACTATGAATGCAACTAAAAACAGAATATACATGCTCACAGATTACATATTAGAAAGATCTTCTACATAAGTCCCAACAGTCTTTTGAGAAATGCATATAAATTAGTGTTCTTTTGAGACACAGTATTAGAAATTCACACGCCTGGGGACAGAGAATATATGAAGCCTGACTATGGACGCAGGTCCTAAAAGAGTGCTAAGCAGTCCTTGCCACCAGAACACGGGCTCTCCCCCATTGCCAAACCTAACAGATTTACAGAAGGGGAGGCTCACATTTGTGCTGAGAAAGAGAAGGATCATAGCCGGATCACTTAAAGAAAATAGTAATTAGAAAATGAATGAAAAGTAAAAGATAATTCAAGACATGATTTTCTCTCCCTAATTTGCCATTCTATTGTCTAGCCAACATTTCTCCCCACCATTTGGGCATTCTTTTGCTTTGAAGAATCAAAATAATCTCCACTGCAACCAAACGCATCACATTCCATCATAGTTTATATCTCCTCTATTCAAATGAATCCTGCCAAGAGTATACATGATAATGTCACTTACTCATTTGAAAGAAATTGTTCATGATTAGCAATCATCTAACCCGTAAAATTATCAGTCTCGTGATAAAAGAATGATCTTTAGTAAAGTAAAACTAACTAATATCAATGATTTGAGGAATTATGAAAATACGTCTTACTGACACTATGAAATTCAGACACTGAAATACAGATGAAATTTCAGCTTTTGATTACTTAATTAAAGGAGTTGTACATCTCTTTATATTTAATGCTAATGAATACTAAGTTTCAAACATCTTTGCCATCATCCTTGAGAGCAACTACAACTTACTGAGATCTAAAATAGTAAAATAAGGTGGGTCATGGAAATTGAAAGTTATGGGGAGAGGGAATTCACTTTTCTTCCCTTTCTTCCTCTGTTTGTGTCTGATTTGCTATAAAGACTATTATTGTGGAAAAACTATGAAGATATTGCCATCAAGCAAATACATAAATTTGTTTCCTTCCAATAAATACATGGAATACTAGAAAAACAAAAGCACCAAAAACACTGATGGATGTGGATGTATCCACGGCAATATTGAAATTAGATGTTGTATATTCATCACTCTAATTATATGATTATCTGATAGTATAATTAATAGCAGTTAAGGACGCTCACTAATAAGAAACAAGACAACTGCTTAGAAATTCTAGCTAAAAAATTGGTTCTATGTTTGACTCCTAAATCTGATTTTCCAACCCCCAGTACTCCATGTTCTTGTAGTGTTTCCTGCCATCTTTTTTAGTGGCATTTGCAGCTTAGTGGGGCAGGTTAGAACAAGAAGGCGAAAGTGCCATTTACTGTATGTTTATATGATAGATCAAAAAAATGGCTTGGAAGAAGAAGAGAAAAAGGTTTACTGTGAACAGGGAAATGAATTTATCAAGTCATCTTTGGCTATTGTCAACACTAAAAGATCACAAAACAAAAGGAAAATTCTATATCTGTGTCTCAGACGATGAATTTGAAATTAGGGCACATGGATGCTTCTGACAGTGAGAGATAAAAGAGAGTCAAACTTTTCAATGCTTTTTCAAGAAGACTGAAATTTGGTGAACAATCGTACTGGAAGATTAAACGTTATGCCTGTTTTAGGGGAAATGGTAATAGAATGTAACAGGCTCCATCATGCTCTTTTTTCAAACTGGTGAAACTCCTCATCACCAAATATCCATGGGTTTCCTTACTTGTGCATGCCATTGTGGGTGGATCAGACTCCCTCCTGAAATAATCCTTTTCACAGACACAAGAGGTTGAAGCTTCCTCATGGGTATAACTGTGAGGTGGACATTTGCTGCAGCTCTGGCTGTGAGGTGAGGCTTTGAAGAACCCAGGTCTGCACACTGTCAAAAGAAATAAGAGAC
Source organism: Equus asinus (assembly GCF_041296235.1). Taxonomy (NCBI): domain Eukaryota; kingdom Metazoa; phylum Chordata; class Mammalia; order Perissodactyla; family Equidae; genus Equus; species Equus asinus. Next base: position 111,418,510 of record NC_091792.1, on the reverse strand, counting down.
TAAGCTTTTCCCTGGAACAGATGCAGTGTTTGTTTTGTGAATCATGTCATTATTTTGACTAATATACACAGATTACATACAACACAATCTTTGTATTAATTTCAAAAACCTTCATAAGCTTCTGAATCATAAATACCAGGCTATTCATTCAGATAATGAAATATTTAAGTATTTAAATTAAACGTTTGGAATGTATATATTTTTAATGATTTTTATGCTACAGGAGCTTATAAGAAATTACATTATAAAATGTAAATACTTCTATGTGTTTAAAACTGAAGCAGTGCTTTAAGTATAATTTTCATTTACTCTATTATTAATACAACTTTTGTTGAAGAAATGTAAATTTTCCACTACGCTCATAGAACGGTATGGTACGCAGAAAGTGCTCAAAATTTTGTTATTGAATTAATAAATAAATTAACTGTAGAAGCTTAAAGCTTCACAAATTCTGTTAAACTGGGGAGAATGCATAAATGAGCTGGTGTATCGTTCACACTATATTGATTTCAGGAAGAGTCAGATTTTAGGCATTTATTTTACATTTTTCTCCATTTTAGAACTTTTCCTTGATTCAACAAGCATCTATTCTCATATCAGTCATACTTATACTATACAAATTGTAATGATCTATAAAAGATAGAAAGTGTGTCTTATTCAATTTTATGTTCACAATGCTTATCACAGTGTTTGACCAGAATATGTGTTCACAAATTGCTAGGTTATGCATAAATAAATGAATGGCATGGCATGAAGATTGTAACTGAACTATCTAGAATCAAATAAAGAAAATGTTCCCTGGATATTTTTGTTAACATTTCTGTTGGTGGTCAAGTAAGTAAGTGCTAACAATGTAAATCTTTTTATTGTGTGGATTCCCTAGAATTTGTCTCTTTCTTTCTTCTCAATGGCTAATAAAGCCAAGCTTTTATTCCAGTTGCCCAATATAAGCCATTTGAAGACCACCAAACTGATGGTTTGATAACCTTTTAAGGCTTAGTTTACATAAAGCTAATCAATCATCTATATTTTTTTCTATTTTAAAAATTCACTATTATACTTGAGCATTTATTCAAGCATCAATGAACATTTGCTAAAGCTCAAAGGTGAACTCATATTTCAATAGAAATTTTTGATAGACATAATGAAGTGGGGCCAATTTTCATGTGCTATAAATGACCTGGGGTTTTAGTAATCCATGCTCAGGCTTTCTGCCATCTCCGTGAATAATCAGGAATTGACAAAAATGAGAAGGTACTTTTTTCAGGAGATCTAATTATAGCGATAGTAAAGCCTTAATGCTCTTATAAATTCAGAGAGAATGTGAAGGTATTTCAAAGATAAGAAGAGCTTTTTGATAGCATTAGGGACATTCTTGTAGTTAAATGATTAGGAGAAGATTTTAAATATTATTTTTCTTATAACAGAATTGCTGTAGCAGCCAATACCATTCTTAGCTAAGTTATCCAATTTTTCTTCTTTTATCCTTTTCAGTAAAACCATTCTCACTTTAAACACTATTTGCTTTCAAAGACGTGGTGTCAATCCATGCATTCCACATATTTGGAATTTATTTATCATTCATGAAACAAATGTCACTTATTATCTTTTTAATGAGTGCCTTTTAACGTAAACATTTTGTATGACATCACATGTAACACTGTTATTCAACCCTCCAGGGGAACTCTGGGAATAGGAAAAATATAAATGTAAGTAAAAGGTAGATAAATGTATCTTTATGTTCAGTAGATCAACAAAATGCTTTTAGCAGAGGTAGTGGGCCAGAAATTTTGCTTCGTACTGGGTTACAGAAGTAAACAAGATAGACACAGCCCTGCCTTTATGATTCTTAGAAACGTTGCATGAATAATTATAAATATGGTTATGCTTGGAAAAAGAAAGAGCATGGGGATGAACATTGACACCTAATTTAGACTGGAATGTCAAAGAAGACTTTGGAAGCTGAATCTCTGCTGAGATGTATAAGATTAGGAAAATTATCCAATACGAGTAAGAGTATTGCAGTGCATTAGAGGGAAAAATCTTTGCAAAGTACCAAAAGAGGTGGGGAACAAACAGGCAGATGGAGGAAACTAAAGAATTGATCGGGGAGATAATAGAAATAAAGTGGCAAAGATGAAAATTAGACAGGGAAGAGGACACCAGGTCATAAACAGCTTACAGTTTTTATTATTTTGGACTTTAACTTATGAATAAGGAGAGGTTGGTATAAAGTTTTAAGCAGGGAAATAATAAGATCAAAGTGGTTTTTAAGAGAAAATTTCATAGCAACATGGGACTGGAGAGGAGCATGGATGGAGGCAATTGGGCCTTTTGTTTCTGTTGTACTGGTCCAGAAAGAGACTCTGTTGCTTAACAAGAGTGGTTCAAATGGTGAGAGATAAAAGTAGGTAAATTCAGGAGATGAGTGGGACTTAAGATCAACAAGATTTTGAGACGTATTTAATGGTCAGATGAGTGAGCGGGGAATCCTATGAAGGCCCCTAAGGTCTTTGGCTTAAACTGCCCAGGAAACACTGGTGCCATTTTCTCCGATAGAGAGCATTTGATGTGAAAGGTGTTCGGGGAAAGGTAATGATTACGTCTAAAGCATTATTTAATTTGAGGTGGCTAAAGAAATCCAAATAGAGGTACAGAGAGGAAAAGTGCAGGTTTCAATGTTCTCCAAGAAAAGTATTACAAAACCATAATTATGTAATGCCTTCAAATCATAGCCCCAAGTCCAAATAGGACATACAATGCTGCTGGACAATTTTAGTATCATCTCCTCAGTTAACTTCAGTTCCTAGCATGAACATGATTATTTTGTAGCTTCTCTTTCTTCTAATTCCTTATAAGCTCTGCTCTTTTGTGACTCCTAGTTGGTACATTTGTCTGTGTTCTGAGATAGTAGAAGCCATCAGAGAGGAACTTTCTTATTTTCTTTCCACCAAATCTCCAAACGTATATGCACATGTACCCACTCTCTACCTTTTTTTCCTCTTAAAATGGCAGCGTGTGCTTGCTCCCATCAGAAAAATGTCTTTATTTGAATTAGGAATCCCATCTCTACTCTCGGAGGGTAATCTTTCAAGTGTCTCTATCCCTTTTACATGGTCAGTCTCTCTCTTTCTCTCACTCAGTCATTCACATAAGCCCAAAACAATTTTCCAGAACTTTTCAGTGGAAACACAGTGAAACGAAACAAAACAAGTAACAACAAAACTATCAATCTCACTTGATCCCAGTTCTCTCTGTAGCTACCAAACAGTTTTGTTCCCCTTCGGAACACAATTTCTTAAATTACTTTTTCATACTTGCATCTCTAGCTCCCCATTTTAAATCACATGTTGACACACTCCACTCCACTGAAACTGCTTTTGTGAAGATTACAGGCATCTCATTGCCATACTTCTCAGCAGCAGTTGATGCTGTCCTCATTGGGGAAACTCCAGTTAATTTACTACAAAATGCTAGCATAGCCTATAAGTATCTACACAATGTTTAAGAAACCCTTCAAATGCTGTATCTTATCACACTCACTATCTCCATCCATACCAACCCACTTAGAATTTCCTGCACTTGAGGACCTCCTCTATCTGCTTCCAAATATCGCAGGAAAAGCATTCCAGGCCTAAAGAACTGTAAATTAGGGAAAAAAAGTTTGTACCCCATGATAAGGGATTTGGAAGACACAGTTGGTATTTATTTTTTGAGGGCATTCTTTCTGTCAAGCACTGTGGTAAGGAATATTTATACTGTGGTGAGAAAATAAAAAATGTACTCCACACCCTAAAGCTACAACATATTTGGGGATGCAGAAAATAAATAATAATAATCAAAAGAAGAAAAATTGATTTTTTACATTTTAATTAAGACAATATTTAACAAATAATTATTTAGGTAAGTAATAAAATTTCTCTGAATTCCAATTTTCATTCCAAAATAAAGGAAGCTTCAGAACAAAGTTGTTTCACACAACAGTCATACGTTATCTAAATATTGTTTGGACAATACTATGCAAGTCCATTTTAATTGGGCTAGGAGTAGGAGACAAAAATGCATCCTATCTTAAATGTTTAATAAGATGATTTTCGCAATCTTCTGGAGAGAAGGAAACTATTTTTTATAATTCCTATTCTGTCCATGCTTCAAAGCTCATTTAAGAATTACATTTTCCGTAATGCTGTGTTGATCTTCAGATTACATTTTCCTTCCCTACACATCCTTTAGAACTTTGCACCATTTATTTAGTGTCTATCTTATGGCAGATAGTAAAATTTTTGTCATAATTTTGTGTGTGTAAATTCCCATGTGTTTCCAACTCGTGTGAACATTCTGGAAAATGGAAACTGTTCACTTGATTTTCATCATATGCAACATAGTTGTTTGTTTCAGTACATATGCATCAGTATTTATTGGTGTAAATAGTACATTTGTGTCCTTCTCAGGGTCTAAATGGGATAGCCGGAACTTAATAAAAGCTGGTTAACCTGAATTATTTAAATATTAAGTCCTGACAAGTAAAAAATAATCTGTTACATCTACACTAGCTACCTTAGAAGCTTTGCACAAACTACCAACACTTTCACTCTCATATTTATCACTTCAAAAACAAGGATGTCAATGAGATCAATTAAAATGCAGTTTTTAAATCTAAACAGAAAAAGCATATTATCAATACTGAAATGAACAGAGGCTTTCATTTGCTAAAATTGTGAAAGGTGCTGCATAATCTGATTAGGAATCTTTTTAAAGCCCTCAAAACTATCAAAAATGGTTAAACTGACAATTTAGAATGTTTTTTCACATTATTGTCAGTTAAATTACTTTTAATGTTTCCAAAATATTTTACCCTTTAAGATCCATCACCCTTGGGATGCCTAAGTGAATTCATTTTACAGTTCAAACTCAATGCTCCAAGAACATGGTCGTCATGAAAAATAAAAAAACAAAGTAAGTAGAAAATACTGTTTTAGTAATAGAATATTATAATTCTCCTCATTAGAGTTAAAATGTACAGACCAGTTTTAAATAGACGTATATAAAAGAAAAGAAATAGAAAATAAAAATGCACAGACTGTTGTTGTCTACAGTGTTCATGATATAATTAACCTTCAAGAATGTTATTGAATTTATCCAATTATGCTTTATTAAGAATGACAGAAAATCACTATGAACAAGATTTTACCATAGTTCTATCAGATGTGAATTATCAGAGGATGTAAGCTAAGTCAAATTCACTCTTTAAAAAGATTTTTCAAATGAAGGGGCCCACAAGATAGCTTAGCCCAAATTTAAAAGACGTGTTTATTAAGAAAACAGCATAACACAACATGCCACAAGAAAATTACAACTCAAAATATAGTCAGTAATATTTATAACAAAATTTAACATTGATAGCACATCTATCCTCACATTTAAAATATCTGCTCAGTATAAAAATATAGATATTGTGTTAAAACACTGATACAATTAAAATAATTTTAAGCTAGGAACTCTAAAATTTGGCAACACCTCTTGGATGTTTGCAAACAGAAACAGGAGAAAGAGCTTATTTAAGAATCTGAAATTACTGGCTAATTAGAATATGTTTAAATTATTAAAGGAATGAGGCTAATTCTAATATTAGCAAATAGTATCAGAGAATAAGAATGCTATTAATACATTAAATCTCTTTCTACAGATATGTTTTCAATCTAGGCTTACTAAATATTAATAGAAGCTCAATGAAATTATACAATATTTACAAATGAAGAGTAACAGTAATTAGGTTACATATCCTTCACATATTCATTCATTCAAAGTATGTAATAAACCAGGCCTATGTGTCATGAACACTACTGGACACTATACATGCAAGTATAATTACAACGTATTCATTGCCATCATGCCATTAAATAACTCAGTTATGTGTGGTGATAGCTTATATGTTGTCTGTCATATATTTAGGAATTTATTAATTGTTTAATGGTGTTTAATATTAATATTAATAAGGCACTCAAAGTGACAATTTAAAAATAACATCATTGTGTATGTGTGTGAATATATGTGTGTGTGTGTATATGGATATGTGTATATAGTGACAACAATATTGTAGACCATCAGTAACAGACTATACACACATATATACATGTGTGCATATATATTTATAACACGGTATCATCCAATTATAAAAAATGGATGTGTGACTTTAGAAACTATTAGGAATTGTATTACATTCACATTTTTATATTTCTAAATCTATATCTTTTATAGAAGTGCTTCATCATGTAGTGTCAATGATCAATTCTAATACTGACTTCCCTCTTACAGTATAGGGTAAGAAATTATCACCTCCTCTAGAATTCAGAAAAGAGCAGAATATCCTTAAATTTAGTAAAAATATATTATGTACCAATATCACTTCCTGTTATATTCCTAAGATTAGAAGTTATATCATAACTAATAGCTAGCAAAGTTAAAAAAGACGCTTAAAATTCAGAATATACTGAAGTAAATTCCATATAGATATAACCAATTTACCAAATCATCTAGGACAGAACGTTTGTCATGCTCAAGTAAAGCACATTGATCCAATTATTATTTATTTCAAAATTATTCCTTGACAAATGATGTGGCTTCTTAAGATAAAATAATTAAGCTAAACTAATTTCAATTTTACATGTCTGAATAACAAGTCACGCACAGTGTTCATGGAGAGACGTTCTGCAATGATTGATAGTGTGTCTCTCCACCATGGCAACATGGGCATGCGTGAGAGTAGTAACTCAACCACGAGGCTCCTTTTAGCTTGGAATGGACTGACACATGGCCCCTAAGCTGTGCACAACCGTAAATCACAATATTACTATTTTATGTTTACCTAATTAAATATCCCCTAAAATAAAAGCCACATCATTTCAGCAGTTCTCTAAAGGCTGCTACAAACCGTCTATGTAAGGATGAACGTTTGTCTATGATAGAATCCACGGTATCTCTCAGAGCAGAGGCGTTTTTCTCCTTAATTATTGAATGATTGGATTCTTCTACAGTAATAAATTGCTCCAGATCATTTTAAAGTTTCATTTTAGGAGTTAGTTTTACTGGATATTTTTCGTAGCTCTATAATTTCAGTAGATACTTAAGATACTGAGCAGTTTTGCTTCCCAAACAAATAATTGTGGATCATTTCCGATATCAGCACGCTTCAGTGGTAGTGTGTGTAGGAGACGTGCGAGAGTGTGCGTGTATGCACAAAACACTACAAATATCTGATTGTATATTTTCCACTTCTTCAAAAATTTTAATTAGATAAAGATTGGGGAGTCAGCATGAAGTATTTCTATTGCTAAACTAAACAGACTTGAAATGAATACATTGAAAGATCAGGAAAAGTTAGTTTAAGATATGTTTGAATTGTTTTTCACTCTCAAACGTTATCTTTACTTTTTCATAGATACAGAAAGTCCCAATCTGAATGAGTTAATCTTGACTCCAACAAATACTATGTGCAGTGGTCTTATGTCAGTTTGTCTTATGAACAAATGGTGCTTTTGAACACTCTTTCACAATTTAAATTCTTCCTAAGAAAGGAAGTATCAGCTATCAAATATGTTAGATGGATCCAGTTCTCAGTGAATTTGCACCGAGAAAAATAGAAACTAAGTTAAATCAAATTAAATGACTTTCTAATTTCAAATGGTAAATCTCCTGGTACTTTCTTTTATCACGTCTTCAACTGGTGAAAGCATGAAAGCCCAAAAATCCAGGGGATGGGCTGGATTATAAAACAGCCAGAAAATGGACTTTTACATAATTCTTTTTAGAGCACCTAAACTTAGCACAATGCCTTGCAAATATTTTCGACATATTTTCATGAGTTAGTTGGATATCCAAAATGTATAATTCTTTTATATCTTCACAAGCAAAATGAATGTCTATAATTATTTTGTAACTTTAGAGAAAGCCAGAAGTCTGTGTTTTTGAGAATGAATTTATTATGCAAATTTATATGAAAGGGGAAATCTGTGGATGAATGTTATCTCACTAAAACCACGACACAAAGTTTAGCATTTGCTTATCGATAAAACATACATCTTCTCTAAACTAAAAGGTTCCAAGTACCCCACTTACAATTTTCTCTCGTCATCGGCAAAGATAATTTTTCTGTACAAGTTGGTTAAATCTGATATCAAGGCCTTGTCACTTTGTTTCATATTGAATATGATGAAAAATTAAATATTGATGAAACGTTATGAAATAATCTTGTATCAGACTTTAGTGTTTTTCTTCATTATTGAATGATTCAATCCAGGTGCTTTTCGGAAGAACATTCGTGACATAAATATTTATTGCTTTGATGGGTTTGATGTACAGTTTAAATATTAAGCTGGCTGATTTATCCTTAATTGAAAGAAAAGCTTATGGCCTGTGTATTTGACTTGAAGTACTCATTATTTCTAGACTCAGGTAGTGAAACCTGGTTTGTTTAACTCATGTCTGTATGGTTATAAAATGAGTTCAGTTATGAATCATGAAGTGAATATCTCAGTTAATGCAATAAAACTTCCACAAACAGACAAAAGCATTCAACACAACATTTGTTGTGAAAGTGTATGTGAGGTCTGGCACAGTCTTGGCCTTGACAGACAAGGGAAAAATAGTGTTTTCTGTCATGAGCATTTCTCCTTGTACCATTGGGCATTACATCTTAGTTCACTAACTCAGAAGACAACACTGCCTGTGTAATAAAATGATATCTCCTTCAACATGATGACAAAGTTCAGATTATATACGTACTGTTTCGGAATAAAGAATGAACCATTATATGTAGTATACGTATTATATGTAGTATATATGTCGTATGCTTTGGTGATTATATTTTCTCTTTAAGAAGCATGCAATGACTATAACAAGGAAAACTTATTCCTCTGTTCATTTAGACAATTATACCCACACTGATTAAAACTTAGGTTTAACTAAAACATTAACAACACAATTCTTTAAAAAGCATAGCTAGATATAAAGAGATTAACTGTTTAACAAGGGTCTGAAAACTATGAATTTGCCTTAAAATGAAAAAGAATTTAAAATTTGCCCTGATTATGAGAAAGCATACTTGGAGAATAGGACTGTAGCTCATTTGTTGCTATAAATATCAATACAATGAAGAAAAGGTAGAGAATACATAGGACGGGTAGTTGTTCTAAACCAGTTTTCTCCAAATTGTGCTTTGAGAATTAAAATGAATCAAGCCATTTTGCAAATGGTCAATGCATATCCATCGAATACTGTTCTTTGAAATGGAAAGCCCGTGAATTAGCAAAAGCAACTGGCTAGTGCAGTTCCTTTGGCAAAAGCAGCCATCTATTTGCTCTTAATTTTCAGTGCAGAAGTATCCTACTGGGTCTCAAATTAAACAATTTCATTTGCCAACATTAGGGGCATAATTCTTCGTTCACAGAATGGGAAATTCATGCCCAAAATAACTTGTTAAAGATTGTCCTTTAATAATATACCTTATTTCTAAAATCTGCACCCAGGCAAACTCTCAAATATACTTCATAGAATCATATGTTAACTTATTTTTATCTGTCTATGTTTAGCTCACATATTGTTTTCTTCTTATTTTAATATGATCAGTGCTATAGAATTACTCCATCATCCCCAGAGTTTATTTTTATGTCCTAGCTATCAGGCAATCTCAATTTCAAAACTACACTGTGTCTTGGGTTTTTTCAGAAGCCAGAGCAGAAAGAAAAAGGAAGCTAGAAAAACAATAACTCTAGATGGTTGATCTCAGGGATGATTAGAAAGCAGGTTCTTTATTTTATAATATGGAACTTAGACTTCAAGGTTATAATCTTAACCAAAATTAAATTACATTCTAAAGCATATTATTTTTCCATTGTCACTTTGTGATTACCATCCTGCCACCATCTCACCGCTCTCTTTTATAACCCCACGACACAGAGATAATAATAACAGTAGCCACAGTAATAAAATAAACTGACACGAATTCACCATGTCCATTAGTGCCAGTCAGTAAGTGGAAATCTACACAGATCCAGATCACTTAATTAACACAATAATAATACTGAAGTCAGTGGTATTAATATTTCCATTTTATAGGTACAAGGGAAACCAAGGTGCCTAAGTTCTTACCACCAGCCATTACGGGGAGAATCTGAGAGTTCAGCAGATGTGTGTCTGGTAACACAGCTAAGCTTTCTCACTATTGCTCCGCTGCCTCCCTGGCAGGCCCTCAGGAGCCACCTTTCCAGTTCTTGGATAATAGCCACTCTCTGCCTACTAACCATTCTCAAGAGTTGAGCATTGTGGAGAACATTTCCAGTGTATTCTATGCTGTTTCAGCTAATCCAGACTGCTACTGGCAGGACCTGAATCCACTACTTTTTTCTCCTTACTATGTTCTCCACAGTGACTGTCCCTAACTCTTTCAATCTACATGGCCACACGCTATCACCCCTTTGGTCAGAAGATCATAGACGTCGAGGTCACACAGATTTGAGTTCAAATTTTGGCAAGATCACATTGTATCTATATGACCCTTGAGAAGGTACATGACAACCTTGAGCCAAAATTTCCTTATCTGTCGAATAGTAGCTCCTTTATGGATATTTGTAAAGGTTTAATTGGAATATATGTGTGTGTGTATATATATGTATATGATACGTAAATCACACACATCCATATATGCATAGCACAGTGCCTGGCAGAGACTAAGCACTCAATAAATGATAATTCCTTAAAACTATTACGATGACTACTATAATTAATATGACAATAGTCATTGAGTTTTAGTTGCCTTTGTGTCCATCCACTTAGATTCAAAATAGATTAATATTTCACAATCACAAGACTGTAGAGCTGGAAATGGCCTCAGAAGTGACTGCCGCATGCCTGACATAAAACACATACATACTAGGCTTGTCTCTGATGCTCAGCAGGAACGCCTCTCATCAATGTTTGTTTTCCATTGAAGGAACCATACTAACACTCCAGTGAGAGTATAAGACTTCACGATGATAACCTAAAATCTAAATTAAGAAAGAAATTTCAGGACTTTTAACTATTTAACCAAGACACAAAGAGATTAAATAACTCTCTCAAGAACACATAGAATTCAGGACTAGAATTTTGGCCCTTGACTCCAATGTTATACTTTTTCAAATACATTATTAAACTATTCTCAGAAGGATAATAACTCACTTTTAAGACAAAAATAAACCTCTTAGATTTCCATATACCATGCAAGTATTTTTATTTGTTTGCCTTCACCAATTCCATTGTGTCTGTTACCTGGAATTTCTCATAACTGACTTTACTAGTGTTCTCCATTCCAGACTTAAATGCTCACCAGAATATGGGCATCTGAAAATAGTCTGGAATTGGTATAAATGATTCAAAAATGTTCACTTTGTTAGGATTTAAAACTTTAAGAGACTGCCAGCATTTGTAAGGTTCATTTTTTTAGTACAATCAGGCACAAATTTTTATAAGGCTAAAATTTGCCCCATAATAATTTTTCCTTCCTCCAACATAAAAGATCTCAAACATCAGATTATCTTTGCCTTTGTGGGCTTCTAGGGAAGTACTACATATTCGTTTTCTTATTATTTTGTAGCATAATATCACAATTTTAAGGAAACAACTTCTTCTAAGAGATTGCAATTTGAATAATATGAAATTACTAACCTGAAAATTACAGATGATAGAGGATGATGAAAGCATGCGTGTGTTATAGAACCTCAGGATTTATGTTTCTCTTTTCATATTCTATTTTCTTTTTCATTTTTACATCATGAATCTGCCACACTGACATATATTTACAGCACAAAACCTACAACATTAATATGGAAAGGAGAACGTTTATTAGGGACTAAATGTTTGTGTCCCCTCAAAGTTAGTATGTTGAAGCCCTAACCTCCAACGTGATGGTATTTAGACATGGATCCTTTGGGAAGTAATTAGGGATAGATGAAGTCATAAGAGTGGGGCCCTCATGAAGGCATTAGTGGCCTTATAGGAAGAGGAAGAGATCTCTCTCTCTCTTTGTGCGTGCACTGAAGAAAGGCTAAAGGCCAAGGTAGGACATAGCAAAAAGGTAGCCATTTGCAAGCCAGGAAGAAAGTCCTCACTAGGGACTGAATCAGCAGGCATCTTGATCTTGGACTTCCCAGCCCCCAGAACTGCAAGAAATAAATTTCTGCCGTTTAAGCCACCCAGTCTATGGTATTTTGTTATGGCAGCCTTAGCTAACTAATACAGCTTTACTCAAAGAAACGTGTGTGTGTGTGTTGGGGAGGGTTGTTTGTTTTGGATGATATTGATTAAATTATATCTTTTTAAGATTTATCTTTATGAGAGATCTTTTAACTCTCAGTACAGTACCTCAAGAACATCTCTCAAGCATACATGGATTAATGGACCATCAGTGTTTAAAAAGGAAAAAAAGGTGTTTTATGTGATAAGCAGTTGTTATGATCAGTTTTTATATCTTAAAGATATCTGGATGGTAATAGTAAGATTTTGTTAATGAGACTACATCAAATAACTTTTGTAAAATGCTAACTTCTGTAAACTACAATTTATCTTGCTGTAAAATGTGCGTGTGTCAATAAGACACAGATTCATTCAATACCCTTCCACTCTCTGCCCCATGTCTATAGAAACTTATAATCTTATAAGACAATGAAACAGGAAACAAGTTCAAATGTTATAAGAAAAGTTTTACAAATATTATCTGATACTGTGAGTAATTTACATGAGATTTTCAGGTAACCAATTATCTATTCCTACAGAACATCACTCCTTAGTATCTCAGATTAATACTTTGATTTTTAAGCAGTGCATACTAAATAAGAAATTATTTTGTATAAGGTTATCTGTTTCCCAATCTTTGACAAAATAATCTAACTTCCAATTAACTATCACACATTTTATTCTCTTTACTGCTTACATTCTAGTGCCTTTCTCTTCTGCAACATATTTCAGCCTAGCGTGTAGTGTGGGGTTTCAGGTACATACGTACAACTGGGCTAACTTATTTTACTGAAGTTTACTGAGTGCTATGGGCCATGTGCTTTTCAGAGGCATGTACAACAGTGAAAAAGACAGAAGTTTGATGGGTGCTACTACAGGCATTTATGGAAATAAAAAATAGGGAAAATACTCAATGTTGGGGAGTAGAATGGGGTCATGGTAGGTGACCTGAATGAAGTGATACCTCTGTTTAAATGTGAAAAAGAGATCACTTAATGGACAAAGTATAGATAGGTTGAGTCTCATTGAGAAGAAGACTATTGAGCAGATATTTCAAGGAGCTAATGAAGTTATCCAAGTATCTATCTTAGGTAGGCAGAGAATGACTCCAATTAGGAAGCATGCTTGGTATTTCATGGAACACAAAGGAGGCCAGACTAGCTGGAGCAGACTGAGTGAAGGAATGTGTATTAGGGGATGTGGTCAAACGGGTAAAGGGCAACAGGTCATGAAGAGCCTTGAAAGCCTGTGTAAGAAATTTCATTTTTATTCAGAGAAGTGATATAAAATGATTTTAAAAGATCACTGTGGCTTTTGTCTTGAGAATCGATGTTAGTGGACAAAGAGGGAAAGCAAGGAGAACAGTTAAAAGGTTACTACTATAATCCATCAGAAAAATGATGCTGGTTTGGTCCAGGGTGGTAGTAACAGAAATGCTGTAAAACCAGTGGATGCTGCATATAACTGAAGGAAGAGACCACAGCATTTGCTGACTGTTTGGATGTGGGGAGTAAGATAAAGAGAGGAGTAGATTATGACTCAAGGAATTAAAAGGATGAAATTGTCCTTGTGTGATATAGGGAGGTTTGCAGATGGTGCAGATTTTCAGGGAACAATCAGCAGATCAGTATTGGACATGTTATGTACAAGAAGTATGAGATATTTGAGTGGGGATATCAATCATGCAACTGGATAGATGAGTCTGGAGCTTGGGAGAAAAGTCTGGGCTGGAGTTAGAGTGAGCATTTACAGCCTTGGGACTGAATAAAATCTCCATAAGAAAGCATGTGCATGGAGAAGAGAAGATGGCCCTCCACACTCAATATCAAAGACACAAAATTCTAGACACTGTTGGTTGTCTTTGGTTGGGTGCTTGGGATACAGAGATACTACCAAGAGGCTCAAAGCCTACCTTTTAGCTTTTTATTTACTAATTATTGTGTCTTCAAAGTCCAGGCAATTTACTAAGATGCACTTTAATTCATTTCCTCATTTAAAACTCTCAGGAAATTCATCAGCTAAATATCACCTTAATTTTACAACTAAGTCAACTAAACTGCTGAAACATATTCAGACAAAGCTGAGATTCAGACCTGGCTCTATTCAATAAAAAGTCTGTCCACCAACCTGCTATTATCCTTTACATTCTCTTTTTCCTTGAAAGGATTCTGGCTCTCTTAGCTTCCTTTCCAGAAAGAAACAGCCCCACTTTCCCTCTCCACCTTTCCTTTTGGTTTCTAAAGGAATCCATACTTGGCTGGACTACGTGCCACCTAGTGTTGTATCTTCCCAATTTTTAGTTAAAGATGAACAAAACTAACTAATATCTTACATTGTTTGGGGAACATTTTCATTTTTTCCTTTTAAAATGTAAAATTCTTCTAGCTTATGATGGCATTTTTATCAAAATGATGGTGGAAATGAATAGGGCGAAAATTAAAAATCGTATTTTGGAAAGTCGTCTCTATGTCATGATACTTAAAACTTCTTATTAAAAATGCACTGAATCCATCATTAACAGTAGTTACTAACAAGAATATTTAACATATCAGTAATATTTGAACATTAATATTCAGAATATTTAACATACCATTGTTAATATTTAACAATGGCATTGCCAGTGATAAGTGAACATACACAGAAAATAAGAATAAGAAATAAATGTCATGAACTATACTAATTTTAATAGACATTTTAAACGTAAATGCTGTAGTGTTTTATACTGATTTTACATGAAATCATTTAAACATCAACGAACATATCATGAACATGAAGCATAAATGAGTCCACCAAACCTTTTCAAAATCTGTCCTGCATGCAAACATTAAAAATTAATCTACTGGCAAAATCTGGGGAAAAAAATGACTTTTTAAAAGCCAGATATGTGATGGTTTGCTAGAACTGAGAATCTTCAGTCCTGTGATCAAGCATGCCATGCAGCTTTGGCTCTGAGCCTGCAGGGAAAGTGGCATTCTCAAATTATGGTGTGGTTTGGACAATTGGAGTAATTTGTGGTTAGAAAATATGACATTTGGGAGAACTTATTTTGATGATTTATGTCATATGTGTTTGCCCACATTTAGGGCTCTAGTCTAAAGTAAGAGGAAGGTACAGATGCTGTTCTTGAGTGCAGTTAAGTATTCTTGATAGATTTTCATACATGTAAGCACAGAAACAGTAGGAATTTTTTATTTTGTATAAACTATTCCTCAGACATGTTGACTATTTAGATTAAAGTTGAAACAGAATCATTCCTAATTCTGATAAATCATATTTTACGGTGGAGTGTTTCACATGAAGATTTCTGAGCTCTTCTGAATCTTTCACATTTGTGTGTGTGTTTGTTTTCCTACAGTAATGGAAACTATACCTAGAACCAGACATTACCTGAAACGACTGCTACCCTTTGTGTAGTCTTTTAAATCATTTTACCATGTATTATGATTTTGCCATGAGAGATCAAAAGAACCCAGTGGGAAAACACTTTTTATATGTATCCATATAATAAAAGTCAATACATGACATTTATTGAGTGCCTATTATAAACCAGGTCCTGTTATAGATGCTTTCCACATACTGTATCACCACACTTTACCTCCAGTGTCATCTCTTACCTCATGAATCATCTTCTCTATATAACTCTGTACATTCACTCTTTATTGATCCTATCTCCCTCACTTCCATAACTCCTGAAAACTTAGTATTGTGATTCTTGGTCTACTTCAAATTATCAGCAAACTCTCCTGTATCCTCAGTCCCTTTTCATATTCTCTTTACCTTTTTGCTCTGACAAACACATGGTTCTCTCCTGATGACACTAAGCGTCCAGAGGTACCAAGCAGTATCTCTCTTACATGCCCTCCTACCAGTGGGCTTCCATATAGGGTATCTGTCCCCCTTTCTCTTCACTGTGCTTTCTGGACCATTCTTCCTATGGTGGATTTTATTTTCCATTGTGGCTGCTGCAAGATCTCCTATGATATCTTTTCATTTAACGGACTTTTTTTGGAGAATTTTTAAATTCCACACTTTTAGCAAATTTCAGTTATACAATATAGTGTCATCAACTATAGTCACCATGTTATCTTTTAGAGTAAAAGCAAAGGAGGAGACTTGAAATGTAAAAGTTTTTGTTTCATATCCTAGTCCTCACTGTATTTTCCTCCAACATTTATGAAACCGGCAAAGAGTTAGCCACTGATGATTAAGTATCTAGGAACTAAAGTTTTCTTTCCCTTTTGCAATTACTGATGATAGCTTTTAGCTGTTTAACCCACTCATTGTTAACTGTGCTGCTTGGGCAATATGCTACCCAACTTTCACTAGGTTCCTATAGATAACATCTCCCTGGATCCTGGGTCACTATGGTAACGGGTGTGTGAGCTGTTTTTCAGGAATTAGAACTTCTTGTCCACTTCAGAGAGCACCAACTCATCAACTGGGCCCATGCAGATGTCCAATAGGTGACATTTTGATGTCAAGATGCTAAAAACTCCACCCTCAGATCATGCTAATGCGGCCATTTTGTGAACACGCGTCCTATGAAGAGGCATCAAGTCTGACTATGCTTGTGCAGATCATCAATTACCTCACATCTCCTCATCCCCAATCACCTCTCTCCACATTTCAGACCACCTTGCCCCCTATCCCATAAATATCCTTGAGTCCCTATTTTCAAGGAAGAGAATTTGAGCCTCATGCTCTCACTTTCTCATGTGGCTGCCTTGTGAGTAAACTCTCTCTCTGCTGCAAATCTCATCCTCTCAGTGTTTGGCTTTCTGGGCAGTGGGCAAAAAGGAACCTGGATTGGTAACATTTACATTTACTTTTTTGTGTCTAAGTTTCTAACAAAATTAAAGAAAGCTGAGCTTGTGAAGTAAGCTTTATAGAAATTCCAAACCTAAACTATTCTGGTCCTAATCATTTGAGAGTCACTGTTGCTTAGGTTTGCCCAATAGGGAAGCAAAAGTAAACATTTCCCTTCCTCTTCTTGATGTAATCCAGCTACCATTCCCACCCTGACGAATCCATTTCCCATTGCCTGCCATAAACATGTTATAAAGTACTTGCCTGCAGCAAGTTCAGCAGCAGCTGTTCAGCCCACTCTCTGTGCTTCTCAGGTTTAGAGCTGCCACAGCTTGATTTGTGAAGCTCTGATTCTGAAAATCACTATGTCACTTAGCTTTTCCCTTCATTTTAAATTTCATAGACCATGTAAAAATTCTTTTTAGTTAACGAATAGTTACAACCCTCAAAACACACATCTTTGGAATTTAAACCAATAGAAAAATGTCTTAGACCTCACTAACTGATTTAAATTTGCTAAGATGCTGAAAACTCTGAGGCCTGTCCTGGCTCTGCCTCAAATGTGTTCTGAACCTTCCAAGGAGGCTCTGGTTCTTTTGTGTCCCAATTCTTTGAGAATATTACAGGAGGAGGATTCTCTGCTTCCTCCCTGGTCAGCTGGCTTCTCCTAGGTAATTGACTTTTGTAAATGAATATATAAATATTCATATTATCAATAAATGCACCTGACTCAGTCAAAGTCAACACCCTCTTGTACTTTTCTCTTCATTTTCACCTACCTGGTAAGCAAAAGACTTTTCTGTATTTAAATATAATTAAAAGAGCAATCTTGACCCTTTCCAAATTTAATATGGCATCAAAATTAGCTATCCAGAGTACTGAGATTACAAGTCAACTGTTTAATAACATATGATCTGAGCTCTGTGGTTAGTGGAGAACGGGTTAAAGTCATCCAGTTCATTCAATATTTACGTTATAGAAACCTCTAGGCCTCCTTAACACAAATGTATGAATGACACAAGATTTTTAGTTAGTGTAACAGAACCAGCAAAGGCGCTGGTTTAGTTCATGATTGACTTATATCTGTTTATATCACACCACTGTCATCTACCCACGAGGCTTTCCTCATCCAGATCGTGTGATCAGTTCTTCATAAACTCTTCACTTCTATTTCCTATTCATCCAATCCACTGCAGTTGAAATTGATTCAATATAACTATAGGACAGTCTAAATAAGCTGGTCTCACCTTACGCATTTTATTTTAAATCACTCACTCACTATAAGAGAGACCCTGGGAACTGAGAACGTATCAAAGGAGTCCAAAACTCATGATCAAAAAAAAGAGACAAAAGGCATAAGGGAAAGCATCATCAGGTGGCTGCTAATTTAGGCTAAGTCAGTGGATTTAATTTTTTTCCCCGCTCTATCTTCTCCATTCTTAATATTCAATCACAGAGTATGAGCAGGTAGACTAATACAATATATATCTTATGGTAATATATATTTAATATACATTATACATTCATATACAGTATGACTTTTAATATAATAAAACATAACATAATGTTACACTATTACATATTATATTGTACTATATATTGCCAGGAGCCCATAAAAGTAATAAATATTGCATAAAACAACTTTAAATATTTTTCCTTTGTCCCATGGTTCTTCATGTAAAATAATTCCCAATCATGCTTTATCACACTGACATGATGCTTGAGCTTTGAAGCAGCAAAGTATAAAAATAAAGATTAGTGGTACTTTTTCACTTGGTCTGACAGCTCATCTCTCTCTGCTATTCTAATGGAGGAGATCTGGATAATTTTCCTATACTTCTTTGGCACCAGTCTTTGTAAACAATATGTGAAAATATGTCCAGCTAACTGGGCTAAAAGACACATTTTGAGAGAAAGAAAATTGTTTTGCCATGTGATGAAAAATATATTTTATAACCAAACGTGCAAATAGAAAAGCAGTTCTAAATTGAGTTTACAAATCTCACACTGTACAGTATTTTCCTTTATGAAATCATTTAGATATCAGAAGCCAGGAGCTATCAATGTGGAACAGAGGCTTTCCAGAGATAATAGAAAGTACGTTCCAAATAGCTTTGGTGAATTTTCAGATTTCTCTTGATTTTTTTAGTTGCTAGAAGCTCCTCTTGAGAAAAAGAAAACTACTGACTAATAGATTTGAATACACAGGATACCCACGGGCAAGGTTTCAGGTTCAAAGAAGTCTTTTTCCTAACCTAGAAGAAAGAAGGGGAGGAATGATGGATGCTCCACTTTCATATCAGAGTGAAACTTACTAAACCAGCACCACGAAAACTCTTTTGAAAGCTTAGATGTAAATATCAAGGCACGACATACCTAGAAATAATTAAAAACAAATGACTGGAGAAATAACTTGGTCTCCCCTTCCAAGCAAAGTTGTAAACATATGTAAAAATCTTACTACTGTCCTCATTGCTTTCACTATATTTTTTCTTTCATGATATTTTTGATTGGCTATAGTAATTAAGGAAGTATATTAAAAAAATAGCAGTGGGATTTTTACAGGGAATTTAGAGTAGTGAAATTGAAATAAGTATAGATAAAATGTTAAAAAGATAAAATATTTTGAAGTGACTGAGTCAAAAGAGAAAGGAGTCTAGAGACAGATCTGGAGAGCAAAATAGATATTGTGTTTTGTCTACCTAGAAATAAACAAAACAAAGATGTGCTTCTTTCAAACTGTTAACACATAATATGTTTCATTGTTGCCTTGTCCCTTTACACTCTAACGAACATGTGTCTATGTTTCCTCTCCAAAATATAGGTTCCTAGAAGGTCAGAATTGTGTTGATATATTTTAGCATGGCTGTTTGGAGCCAAATTTTGCTTGAATTAGCCAAATGGAGTACTATGAAATAACCACTAGGTAAAGGAAGCTAAATATTTACAGATGCCTGCACATTTTATAATTTTTATAAGCTGTGCAATTTCAATGTGTTCAATTTGAATAAAATCCTGGTAGCTTTCCACATCAATGAAGAGGTTTTTCAAGTACTCACACCAATATTTTCCCCAAAAACGAACAGATTTATGGCAGCTGAAACATCAACTATATTAGTAAATATGACAGATCTACTAGCTGCTCCTACAAACCAAAGGAGAGGCTCCTAAATTTTGTGTTTAAAAGTATCTGATCCTTCAAAGAAAGATCTACTGTACTCTGCAGTGATACGTATTATCAAAAAGTCACATCTTTTTGCCAGAGAGTGTCTGTTATTTTTTCCTTTCTTAAAAATATCTGCCATACCCTGTCCCCTAAGTTTCATGTAGAGTCCTACAGTATGTATTTGAAGTACCTATATTTGAAGGTAGTAGAAGAGTTTTTAAAGCTTATAATTATGCAATTTTCCATTGACTAAAAGACTATTAACTAGCTATCTCTTGGAGCTGCTGTATTAATGGAGCATCTGACAAGTAATGCTATGAATGTTTTTTTTTTTTTTTTGGGTGAAGAAGATTGGCCCTGAGCTGACATCAGTTGCCAATCTTCCTATTTGTGTTGGAGTAAGATTGTTGCTGAGCTAACATCTGAGCCAACTTTCTTCTATTTTCTATGTGGGATGCCACCACAGCATGGTTTAATGTGCAGTGCGCAGGTCCACACCTGGGATCTGAATCTGCGAATCCTGGGCTGCTGAAGCAGAGCACTGAAGCAAACGTAACCACTATTCCACCAGCCAGGTCCCACTATGATTTATTTTAAAAGTCACCTTTATGACTATGGCTGTAACAGAGAAACAATTAATATAATTTCATTCATTCATTCATGCCTTCACAACTCCTTGATTCTTTTGTCCCAGGGCTATGAAATAATAATAATACAATTTTAAAAAACAGATTTAAATTTTATCATGAATCTAATATATAGCTTTCCATATTTTAGTCTGGACATTTTCATGCAATATATTTTTTCTCCTGTCTACAGCAGTTATCAATCTGTTTGCTCCAAGTCTCCTCCCGCTCTTAAACTGCACAGATACACATCTGCGGCCCATTTGAGTAATCTACTACACCCTTTGGAACCATTGAAAAGCTATTTACTATACTCTAAAGAGCAGTGATTTCTGCCTGAAAGTGTTCACATTTAAAAGTACAGACTTCCTCAAATGAAAAACATAAAGAAATAAAAACACAATGACCTTACTAAAACACACAGACTCATCATTTTCTCAGGGAGAAGCCCCCTGGCATGAATAAACCTTGAATATACCAATGGAATAGTATAAGAATAATCAAAGTTACCAAATATCAAATTTCTCTGCTTCAAACAAGTACCACGGGATTATTTTTCAGAATGTGTTCTTCTCTATCATTCTCTCAGGCACCAAACAAAGATATTTTGAAAATCTTTTGGTAGCTGGCTACTATCTTCAGCACTGAGGTTACAACGATGACTAAGACTTCCTTTAACTTGATTCTGCCAGTTATTGGGCAAATTACGTTCTCTGAATTCCAGTTTCCTTATATAAAATATAGTATAATAATACTGTCCATCTCATTGCATGGTTGCAATGAACCATGTCAATATTTAGCCCAAAACTTGGCACATGGTTAGTATTCAATTGATGATAGGTAATATTTTTCATTTATCAAAAGTTATTGGTGATTTGAAAAATTGTTAGAATTGGGACAATTTTGAGAGTAAAAAGGGCACTATTCATATTACATGGATAAAAAAGGAGAGAACTGTAACTGTCTCAGACATACCAGGACACATGGTCACGCTATGACTGTTCTGAGCACAACGACCATGAAGAGGAGCAAGGCAGAGCATCCACTCAGGTGGTTCAGGGTTTAGTGCTCCTTTACACTGGCTACAATTAAAGGGCAAGGGGACCAAAAACAAAACCACCTATCCATTGTAATTCTAATTTGATTTCATAGAATTAAAGCACTCTCAAAATGATTTTATTTCCTGTGTTTTATTAGAGATTTATAACTTATAGAGATTTATATCTTAAGAAGTCTAAAAGAAGACAAATTAATGGCAAAACAATCCTCTCCTTAGTAAATTTCCATTGTTTGTTAGAAAAAGTATCTACAATTGTTCAAAATCAGTTAGGAAAGTAAAACTAGGGTAACTTCTGATATCAATTTAAGGTCACCAAAATGCCACAAAAGCCACACTTCACATATTTGTAGATTATGTAACCTGTATACCACCTGTATCAAATGACACTCTGCTGTTGCCTTACATACACCTTCTTAGTAAAATGCAGCATCTCCCTCATTTTCTTCCTTTTTATCTTTTTATCTTCAATAAGAAAAAGGCAATTGATCCAGATAACAAATTTCCAAAATATATTAGCAGGAATTTCAGAGAAGGAAAAAACCTCTACCGCTACCAAACATAAAAAAAGATGTTCATGTGCTGGCCCAGTGGCATAGTGGTTAAGTTTGTGCACTCCACTTTGGTGGCCTGGGGTTTGCAGGTTTGGATCCCAGGCGTGGATGTAGCACCACTTGTCAAGCCATGCTGTGGTGACATCCCACATAAAATAGAGGAAGATTGGCACAGATGTTAGCTCAGCGACAACCTTCCTCATACACACAAAAAAGATGTCTCATTCTTACCTATAGTTGGGAAAATGTATGTTTTAGCTATCAATTCAGACATCAGACTGCAAACCATTCATATTACCAACAGTTGGTGAGCAAGTGATAAAAATAGAATTGTTATATACATAGCGCTAAGGAAAACACTTTGGAGAGAAATTTGTCAACATCTGCATAAATTCTGCTTCTATGTATATCTCATAGAAACGCATTCATATATGTGTCAAGAGCCATGTATTAAGAAGTTTATTGTGCTATTACTTGCAATAGTGAAAAAATGAAAAACTATACTGGAATACTATGCTGTGATGAGATGAAATAAATTAGATTTCTATTCATCGAGGGGATAAATCACAAAAAAATTACGTTGGTGGGAAAAATAGTTGTAAAATTATACATAAACGATCTTCCAATCACCAAAATTTTGTAATGTTTTGTAATGTTTTTGTAATGTAATGTTTTGAAACTCGCAAAACATTATTATACACTGAATACACACACACATACATAACTTCAGGATTGTGTGTTTACTGCGGAGCAGGTTACAACTCAGGATAAGGGGTTGAGCCACAACTTTATTTTTTTTTTTTGTTTTTTTTTTTTAAGATTTTATTTTTTCCTTTTTCTCCCCAAAGCCCCCCGGTACATAGTTGTGCATTCTTCGTTGTGGGTCCTTCTAGTTGTGGCATGTGGGACGCTGCCTCAGCGTGGTCTGATGAGCAGTGCCATGTCCGCGCCCAGGATTCGAACTAACGAAACGCTGGGCCACCTGCAGCGGAGCGCGCGAACTTAACCGCTCGGCCACGGGGCCAGCCCCACAACTTTATTTTTTTAAAGAAAACATAACCAAAAAAAATCCCACACCTGAACCGTTTCTTTTTAAAATCAAACATATTTTTAACCAATAACCCCATATCGTTTAGTATGAAAATCAGAGAGTGGTAACTCTTTTAGAACTAGAATCTGCTGGGAAGTAAAGTTCTGGATATCCTTATTTTTAAACGTTTTAGTTAAGTGAATAAATGTTCAAGAGTTTAGTATTATCTGCTCATGTATGTTTTCACACTGATGGAAGTTTAAGGTATGGTCAGCCTGGAAGGAAAGCAGTTGACCAGTAAATGGCAGGACACAAAATATTTCCTAAACCATTTCTTACGTAATGAGAGATAATCTTGCTGTGGATGTTTGCAAATACAGTTATAAAAGGGGGATGCAGTTAAGCATTGCACATCGATAAAATATTAGGTGCTGTGAGCCAAAATACCACATAATGAATGAGAAGCTTCCAAATTTAGCTTAATTAATCCAAAGTTGGATAAAGAAAAATATAATGAGCTTTAATTTTGGCACTAATTTCTGCAAAGTTAAAAAATCATTATTTCTTAGTATAAAGAGTCTAATTATTCTACTCAAGCACGTTTTATGCATGCTTAAGAAATGTGGTTAAGTCACTTCCTTCTCTCGCCTCCTTTTATCCTTAAGAGGAAAAAAAAAAGTCTGGTTTCCCCTGTTGCTTAAAAAAATCTATAGAAAATTCAATCTGTACAGGCACTCATTCATTAAAATCCATCTTTTAATGTTTAATTCAAGAATTCCCAAGACAGCAGTAAGTAGTTCAGGATAACCAGTGATTTACATACTACCTACTTGTCAACAAATATGCAAGGCAGGAATTACTTTCACTTCCTTTTGTTTCATGTTATTTTTTCCATCTTTGGTTGCATGTGGATTTTAATTCTGTTCACATTCTGCTGTTCATAGGAAAGTGGCCTGAAGCAGACAGCAAGAGGAGAGCAGTAAATCGAGCACGTAAATCACTTCTTCCCCAGTTCCATAGCCGATTTAAAGAGCATCCTGGCACTAATGCCTGGAAATAATATACTGTCGAGCCTGACACAGCAGAGGGACCCTACTTCAAATTATAGGATAGTCCAGGTGAGCGTGCAATTACAATTAACCTCCTGCCCACAATGTCAGTGATAAACAGTCATGCCAGCGATGGATCTAGGACAGTACTCAGGTAACTGCAAAAGCAATTTCTGAGGTTTTAGTGTTTAAAAAACTATTTTCAATTAAAACATCTCACAACCTCAAAAATGATTTCCTGGTGAATGTAATAGCTTTTTTCTATTAAAGTACTTATATCCTATGACATAATAAAAACAACTAGAAGAATATCTGACACGTAACAAGTGTTCAAGAAATGTTTATGAAAAGGGGAAAAGAATATAAGCGCATTTGCAGAAATCCACAAACTTTCTAACCCCCAAGCATTTGTCCAATGTTTTGAAATAGTTTTCAAAGCATAATTCTTGCCCAATCAGGTTTATATGAAATAACTATACTGATGTACTAACATCAATGTCAGTAACTGTATTGTTCCCTTTGAAGTACATAAATATATATGTGCATATGTATGTATGTGTGTGCACATATATATCCATATAATGCATGCACACACAAAGATACAGCTTATCAGATTATGCATATCCTTCAGATAGAGAATCAGAGAACAAGAGAGAGAGAGAAAGATTATACATAAGTATACCTGGTCTTTTCAACATAGATATTCATAATTTTCACTGTGCATATGGTAGATACATACATAATGAATGTATGTAATTACTTCTGAATGAATATTGTGGCTTAAAAAATCTCTTTTGAGGCAAGAATTTTCCATCCTTTGAATCACACAAATGTGCTTGCATATGAAAACTGGAACTATGAACATATATAACCATTACTAATATACACCTAGTTGGAATTCAAAAAATTAAACTGATATAGTGATAGTAATTATGATAAAAATTTCCCAAGGGACTCAGTAATCCATTCTTACAAAGTTCTGATAGGTGTTATTAATGAGCTAAAGTCTACCATTAGAACACAATATTTTCTAATTCAAAATGACATTATAATCATATAAATTTAGAAACACTGATACTCGAGACTAACACTAACTATATAAACAAGATAGTTAAGAAAATAAAATATCAACAATTTTAAAAGGTAATACTGTGTATTCTTCATTGTCATAAGTGCCAGGTGAATACAGAGGTAATATAATAAATGGACTTTGACTTCAAGTTTCATACATTCCAGCTGGGGAAACAAATCTATCATCAAGTTTTCGAAAAGAGAATTAATAGAATTAGTACAAACTGTTGGGAGGATGGAACTCAAGAATAACTTACACAGTTAGAGAAAACTTATAGAGATGTTGGGATTAGAGCTAAGCCTAGTAATAGAAGAAAGTATAATCTTAAAACAAGTAAAAGAAACAGAATAATAGATCATAGATTTAGTGATTGTTACTACAAGGAGTTGGCTCTGAATATTATGATGAAGGGCTTTGAAAATAAGACAAAGAAATTTAAAATTAATTTGGTGGAAAATATGGAGCCATGTGTGTAAATACGTGTGCATTTGTAAGTGTGTATGTCTGTGTTTGTATAGGAGAAGAAGGGAATGACGTGGTCAACATAGAACAAAGGATTCTTCTAATGGACAGCCAGTTAGAAATCCAGCATAAACTGCAGAAATCGTTGAATAAATTGTAGAAATCCAGCATAAGTTGAGCGGCTGTATTAGGATAATAGTTTATCTTAATAGAGAGATGAAATGGGTATAAGGTTATTTCTAAATGAGAGACATCTAATTATTTTCTCAAGTATTTGACTTTACATAAATTATCTAACCTCTCTGAGCTTCAGCCTCCTAATGTGTATTATGAATTGGAAGGCCTATTAATACTTTGGTGAAGAGCGCCAACTCTCTATTCAGTGAACATTCTCTCCTTTTGTCTTAGTAACAGAATCTATATATTGGGTGTGACAGTGTGGCCAGCTATGAAGCCACATTTATCCGCTCTCCTTGTAGAATCGAGTAGGGGAGAATTCAGTGTGATGTAAGCAGTTGTGTGTTGCTTCCAGGAGAGTGCTTTAAAGACTGCTGACTTAACTGGAAGGCAAGCCTTCTTTTCTTCTTGCTCTTTCCTCCTTCTCCTGCCTAGAACATGGATTTGATGGTTGGTAATCCAGAAGTCATCAACAACTCGACCTGGAGGTTCTATAAGAATGAAAGCTATACACACAAGCTAGTTTTGCACAATGACAAGGATCTGGGGAGCTGATGCTAAAGAATCATCATATCGGTCCTGGGCTGAGTACCCTGGACCTCTTTTACAAGAGAGAAAACCAATTTCACTTATTTAGGCAAGGAAACTTGTTTTTACTTATACTCAGGAAAAGCTAATTACAATGGATGCATAAACCTCTCTCATAGGATTATTGTCTTATATGAGGCGAAGTCTATATAGGATTCTATATTAGGCAAATAAATCTTTCTGTTTCATTTTTGAGGTTTGAGCTTAAATATCGTCTCTTCGAAAAGGCCTTCCTTGGTGGCTCAATATGAAATAATTCCTCCTGTTTTCCTTTTCCTTCACAGCACTTATCACAATTCACATACATATATGTATTGGTTTCCTTTTCTAGACTTTCTCATCTTGTACTCTACGAAACAGGAGGAAAGTAAATAAACTTGAGTAACTGACACAGAGTAGTGATGAATAAACATATATTGGTTAAACAAATCAATAGCATTAAAACAAAGCTATTGATTTTCTCTTAAAAATCCTGCATACTTTAAATAATATTTTCCACAATGGCTACATTTTAAAAATTAGAAAAGCTTTCACTTATTTTCAATTGATTATCAATTAGCAATGGAATTTAATGTGATTTTTTTATCTCCCATGAAGTGATGAAAACTCCTCAAAGACACTTAAACTATCATCATTCTGTATTTGAAAGAATCTTATTTATATATTTTCTTAAGTTAATGATATTTTAGTAATATTATCATCTCCTGTTCAGTTAGATAAAATTCAGTTACCAGGTTTTATTAAATATGAAACTTTCAATATGGTAATCAACCAATCTTAAGCAGTTTTATACTATTTTTAAGTTTTAGACTTTCCATTAACTACATCATTTTGAAATTCCCTTCTCTTTCCTGTCTCTTGGATTTTGTCTCACTCCTTCAAGATTGTTAATGAATTCTAATATCTGTTTGTCCTTTATACCTCCTAATTTCCTTTGAATCTGTCATTGGCCTTATTTCCTTCTCTCTCTTATACTCCCTGCTTAATAATTTTACGCAGTTAATAAATCAAGTGTAACTTCTACATGACTTCCCAATTCATACGTTCTGTTCGAAGGTCTTTTCCAGCTATAGACATGCTTTTGTAATGGACTCTCGAAGAGCCACATTTTATTATCTTCGTTGCCATCATCTAAATAGCCATTTGTTAGACACAGTTCATTCTCTCCAATTTTCAATTGCCTTTTCCTTCTGTCTTTACCTCATTTTGATCAATAAAACCACCATGCTGCCATCCTTCTAAGCTTAAAAAAAACAAAGGTGCATTTTAATTCTTCCTTACCTTGCTTCATATACTCAGTCAAGTTTCCCATTAGTATTTCTTGCGTGAGTAACATCACCCCCTTCCCACTTCAATTTCAGTTATTTAATTGAGGCCCTCATTCTACACACCAAATCATTGTTGAGACAAATGATTCTGTAAAAGTAACTAAGATCAGACAGTTTCTGTGCTCTTTTATCTTTGGTAAATTTACTGCTTGAGCCTTAACAAAGGTTAAATGTCAATTTACTTATGACATTGTTTGTTCATTTGGAAGATTTTCTGCATTAGTTCTACTTGTGTATGGAATTTTGAAATTTATAAAACTGTTTCATTGTATCACAACTAAATAAACTAGGCAACATGAATACTTTACTTATTTATTTATTTATTATTTATTTGTGACTATTTAATTTTAATATTTGGAAACTCTGGGTTAGCAAGATTAAATGCATTGCTCAAGGTGATACACAAAGTAGAAGTGCCTGAATTAGAGCTCAGGTTTGTGCCATTGCTATACTATTGTCCGTAAGATAGCAGTATATTATCTGGTATTTTCTTTTATTATTTGATGAAGGGCAAAGTATTAAACCTAAACCTGTGAATATCAACCTTGAATTAAACTATCAAGAGAGTTTTTCCACCAAGCAACAGAGAGGAGTTAACTAAGAAAGAATGAGTGCTTCTCATCCCTGCATTACTGTATTTCAAAAGTGTCTCCAGAAAGATCAGTAATGAAATTAAGATAATTAACACCAAGTGTCCATGCCCAAACGTGTTTAATTTACTCAATAATTCACAAATGGCTCAAATGCAGAACTAGGTATCAAACTTTCCACTAAATTATTCTGTGAAAGAAAACCTCTAGAAATTAATAAGCATTTTTATGATCTTCTGTAGAAGTAATTGCATATTTGGGATGAAAGCAAAAGTTGTATTTTATTTACATTTATAAAGTTTTATGTATTTACTTAGATTTTTAAAACTCAAAGTTCAAAAACCTAATAATCACATCGATATTATCCACATGCCTGAAATGTCTAAAATAATTTGTTTACGCAAATAAAAACATTTTGGAAAAGTTATTTACATGAATTAAAGTTAATTTAAACAATTTCTTATTTTCATTTAATCTGCAATAACATACTGCTAAAACAAAATAAAGGGGTATCCAATTTTTTTACAGCTTTATTGAGGTATAATTGACAAAACTGTAACATATTTAAAGTATACAAGGTGATGATTTGATACATGTTTACATTGTGAAAGGATTCTAACAAACAAGTTAATTAACAGATACATCACTTCACATAGTTACATAGCTCGCTTTTGGAGGATGAGATGGCTTAAGATCTGCTCTCTTAGCCCATTTCAGCTATACAATACAGTATTATCAACTATAGTCACCATGTTATACATTAAATCCTCAGTCTTTATTCATCTTATGACTGAAAGTTTATACCCTTTTACCCATCTCTCCTTATTTTCCTCACCCCCTGGCAACCGTCATTCTACTCTCTGTTTCTATTTGTTCATCTTTGGTGTATTTTTGTTTTTTTTTTTAGGATTCCACATATAAGTGATACCATGTAGTATTTGTCTTTCTCTGGCTTATTTCACTTAGCATAATGCCCTCCAGGTTAAACCATGTCGTTGCAAATGGCTGGATTTCATTCATTTTTAAGTCTGAATAATATTCCATCATATATTTACACCACATTTTCTTTCTTTCTTTTTTTTTTTTGGTGAGCTAACATCTGTTGCCAATCCTCCTTTTCTTGCTTGAGGAAGAGTGGTCCTGAGCTAACATCTGGGCCCACCTTCCTCTATTTTGTATGTGGGTCACCACCACAGCACGGCTTGATGAGTGCTCTAGGTCTGTGCCCAGGATCCAAACCCACAAACCCCAGGCTGCCAAAGCAGAGTGTGCCTAACTTAACCACTATGCCACTGGGCCGGCCCCAATATACCACATTTTCTTGATCCATTCATTCATCAATGAACACTCACTTAGGTTGTTACTATACCTTGCCTATCATGAAAAATGCTGCAATGAACATGGGAATAAGACATCTCTTTGATACATACACAGCAATGAGATTGCTGGATCACATGGTAGTTCTATTTTTGATTTCTTAGGGAACCTCAATACTGTTATCCATAATGGCTGTACCAGTTTACATTCCCACCAACAGTTACAAGGGTTTTAAAGAGGCATTCTTTTACCTTTCTGAAATGTTTTTCAACTTTAAAAAGAAAGCAAAATGAAAAAAAAGTTATAAAATCTTTTCCCTTCTGATACTTTCAGATTGTTCACATATCCTACAGAAATTAAACAGATATCAACCAAAGTAGAAATATCAATGCTATTCCATATCCATGCATATTATTTATGTTTTGGGTAATTTTCTGCCATGGATCTGAAACATGATCTCAGGTAAATCACAGGTTGACTAAGACTCTGAAAGATATGTTTCTACTATAGATGCAATATTCATATCTTTGAATTGAGATTATTTTAGATGAGAGATATAGCGCATCAACTACAACAAAACATGCTTAGGTAGATATACTACGTTCCTTGGAAAAGTGGCTATTATGAGTGACAACCAGCTAATAGGGATTCAAATGTGTGTAAGAGAAAGTTGGTCCTAAGTTCTAGGTTTTCTTTCATTTCTTTTATTTCAATGGAAATGGACATTCAAGTAAAATCTGTCATCATGCTTCTTGTGATGCATTTTGAAAATTTTTTAAATTCTGAATTTACTGACTTATGTTACTTTATTCAGTGCCAGGAAGTAGCTTGCCCCTGCTGTTAGACAGAACTTGCATGCTAGTTTCATGGTAAATCACACTATTAAACATGACTCTTTATGTGTGAACTGAGATCAAATACTGAATTTGTTTTATTTTATGTTTTTTTCCTTATTATTTGCCATGAGATCTCCCTCTAATTTACTAATATCATTTAATTACTAATGAGACCATTGTAATCTTGGATAACTTGCTCTGCTCCCTTTGTCACGATTAAAGATCTTCAATATCTCTCTGTGAGGGACAGTGACATGAAAGAAAATACTAAATTGCAGGACACAGATGGATGCAGTAACGAGGTGAAAGGTGCTAATAGAATAGAATAATACTGATAATACCACAGAATTAAAATGTATGTTGTATACTAAAAAGCAGAAATTATAGTTCCAGTGAAAAGAAAAAGGCATGATTGATTGAGGAAAAATGTCAACAAGACTCGGTCTATAGCCAAAGCGTGAGAAGGGAGCAGAGAGCATTTTGACTAGAAACATCGATCTAACTGAACAGATTGGTGAGTATGACTTTAAGTATATACATAACAAAACAGCTAGTGCAAAACATTATTTAAAATATGAAAATACCCACAAAAGGAGAAGTATAAAAAAACTACGACAGAGATTACGTTAACCACAGAGCAAATCATCAGTATTTTTAGCAATTGATCAAAACAATTTAAACTCTTGAACATGTCTTTAAAATCTGTAATATACTGCAAGCTCTGTCCTAATATTATACACAAATAGATAAATTTATGATCTTGTTATTGTGCTCACATAATGTTTTAGATGCATGTATATATATCATGGTAAATAGGCTCCCTTCCATACACCTTAGAGAAGAAAAACATTCAAAATTTCTAGTTTTCAAGATCTTTACAGGGGCCAGCCTGGTGGCGCAGTGCTTAAGTGCGCATGTTCCGCTTCGGCGGCCCGGAGTTCGCCAGTTCAGATCCTGGGTTCAGACATAGCACTGCTTGGCAAGCCATGCTGTGGTAGGCATGCCACGTATAAAGTAGAGGAAGATGGGTATGGATGTTAGCTCAGGGCCAGTCTTCCTCAGCAAAAAGAAGAAGATTGGTGGCAGATGTTAGCTCAGGGCTAATCTTCCTCAAAAAAAAAAAAAAAGATCTTTACAAGACAAAACTAAGAGAATTCTAAATCCACAGCCTCCATTATCAATTAGCTACAAAAAAAAAAAAAAAAAAACCTCTTTAAAAATCAAAAAGCAAATTTGGAATTATGGTTTTTGAAATGTATGTAATTACCCAGTTGATCTCAAATTGGATGTGGAGACCTAACTTTCACTGGTGATCTCACATGGATATTGTTTAATTAATAATAATTCTAATTAAGATTATTATGTATCTTGTGGTTAAAGTTACTCACTTAGATATTACGGTTTCACAGTAAAACAGTTTTAAAGGAAAATCTCTTTTGTTTTTGTAAATTTTTAAAAAGCACAGTGAAGGCTGGTAGAGAAACAAGCTTTAGAAGAACTTTTTAAAAATACTAATAAGCAATATTATTTGTAGTAGCAATAAAATATCAAGCTATTTCATGGTTTTAATATACTTTATACCTGATTAATACATTAGCGTGTAAATTATTATTTGCATTTTATGCCTGTGTTGAGTAACACAGTATGACTTAGAAAGGGTGGCTCTATATCACTTCCAACAGTTGCCCTCTCCTAATCTCTTTTGAAGCAAACAGATAACAATTTATCACTGTGATCTGACTTCTTTCAGTTCATTTAACTTCCTTGAAGTATGACAGGCATCAAAATCTCTTGTAATTGACTGCTTACTGACTGGCAAGGAAATCACTTCATCTGACAAGGTCTTATAAGAAAATAAATTCCCAAGTCCATAATACAGGGGTTCCCTTCCCACTGGGCTATTATATTAGTGAAACCATATATATTTTACTAACTGTCTGAGATAAAACAATTTTCTCACACCCACCAGAAAGACTAATCCAGGAGCTATTTGAGCAGTCAATTTTTCTACACTATATGAGACAGAAATTTTACTTAAAACTTTGGAAGTTCGTTGAATTCTACATATATATTTTAAAGATATTGTTGAAACAAGTAGATTTTGTTTTGAATCAAATTTAGAAACAATTCCAAAGTGTATAATCTTACAGTAATTCAACAATTTCATCCACATAAAATAAGACATTTGCACTCTTCCAATTTGAGTAAAAGGAAATCTAAAATACAAAAGATTTAAATTCTTTGTTCACATAGGAGAAGATTTGGAAGGTGAAATTTATAAAAAATGTTTACATTTAGATCACAGTTTAACTGCAATGTATGGCGCCCAAAGGAAAATGAAAACTGAAATTAATGAAGTTTGGTTTCAAATGTTCTATATTTGATTTATCATGATATGTAAAATCGGTGCATATCTTAGAGTGGTGTTACTGTGATGACAACCCAGTTTTACATCCTTTAAATGGTAAGTGAATTAATCATTTTCATATTCTAATTGGGTCAGACTATGACTTAAAGGGACAAATTTTCCATAAAACCCTGGGGATTCAAAAATTAGAACATATTTCTCACATGAGAGAGATAGTGAATATCTGTATTTTCCGTGTGGTGGAAATAAAGGAAGTTACTGAACCTGATTCATTTTCAGTTATAGGAAACTGGGATATGGATCACTTATTTTCGAATTGATTCTTTGTAACTCAACTGAGCATGTACTTGTACCTAAATTGGAACATTATCATCTTAAAGTTAAGAAATAAAACTAATGTGCATCATTAAGCCTTATCGTTACTATATAACTGTGTGATAAGTAGGAGATATTTCGTGAAAATACACGACATAGAATAATCCAAGTTTTTCAGACAGCAAAACTGAGTTGCACTGTGCTGGTGTAGCACTAGTCCCCTGCAACTGTAGCGATGTCTGCAAGAGAATGCTTACCTATCTTATAGGATACTTTCCCAAATAAACAAAATGCCCGGAAGTAAATGTCTACAAAACAGGTTTAAGTGCACAGTCTTCATATGGACTCAATTCTTTTTTTAGTTTAAAACCATTTCTTGCTTATAGCCTTTTAAATATGAATTTTTCTACATATTTGTTATACCTAAGAACCCAAAAGTGGTTTCAGGTTCAATCAGCCAGAGATAACTCTGAAACTTACATGAAAGTGATGGGATTTCTATATTGAGAGTTCTGAGTCCAGTCAATTGATTTCTTCCTTAATAGTTTATTTTTAATTTTTTTATTAAATAATTACATTTATGAGAGTTTACAGGTAGAGTTCAGGTCTTAAGAAACAGAAAGAAAAAACATAAAATATCCAGGAAGAACTGAAAATAAGTATTCTAGCACAATTTCTGCTGCTAAATATGTATGCTGGGAAAGGAAGACTCAGAGATTCAAGATATCTTTCACCTACCCTTTTATAACAGCAGTAATGCACATGTAGAGACTGAAAATAATCATCATAAAAGATCCCTAAAAATAAGAGAGTAACACTGAAAAAGTCATATCCACAAATACATGCATTCACCTACATTTGGATGGTTTATTAAAATACTACTCTTATCTTATACTTTTCTCATTTTAACAAAATAAAATAACATCCCCAAAAGAAAAAGAGTTTTATTTTCCAGGATGACCTGACTTGAATCATTGAATCCCTGTTGCTCAACTGGCCATTTAGTTTCCTCATTCCTGAACAAACAAAAATGTGCAAGGCAACAAAGAAGTAAATCACAAAAGAGGTTTAGAGCATACATATATATATATATATTTTTAAAGTAACTGAACTTTATATTTTGAAAGTTTCAAACATCAGTCCAGCTCCTAATGTTACAAAAACTGGAAAATTTAAATAAAAACCAACAAAAGTAGCTCTGGTAGAACCAACTTCACAGAAAAAGTTTAGGGTTCTAACTGAGACTATCACTCTGCTTTAAGCCACTTCCATTTCATCTAGTAGAAATAACTCATCAACAAAAGACTGATGTTAGCAGATAATTTTGTTTAGAAATGCATATTTAATAAGCAATCTCCCCACCTTCCACTCTCCTCTTAATCCAATCCATTGGCATTGCACTGGATATGGAAATATTGCTTATGACTGATTCTAGCAACTTTATGCCTTGTCTCTTAGCCTATTACCATAGCATCTAGGAGAAGTTACCGCATATGAGGAAGCTCATCCAATGGCTAGTCTGTAGATACACTCTCTAGAATTAGTAAAGGAAAAGTAAAAACAAACAAACAAAAAACCTGACTGACCTTTGGGGTCAAGAGCAGACACAGCCAATTGACTCATATATCTATTCTATTCTTCCTCCTCAATCATGGACTTCCTGAGTTTTAGCTGAGTGCATAGCTATCCAGCTGGACACATTTATCAGTATGACTTTCAGGTAGATGTGGTCATACAACCGTATTCCAGCAGACTGGATATGAGAGGAAATGACTTTTACAACTTTCCAGATAGCTCCATAAAGCTGAAGGCACTGCTCTGGACTTTTCTTGACTCATTGACTCTCTGAGAAAGTGGTGAGAAATGTGGCAACTACTTTAGATGCAGAGATTAACAAGCCGTGTTGAGGATTGTAGCCAGCATCCCTTTATGATCCCGTGATGTGTACCAGGATGGACTGCTAACTGAGAGAGAAGTAATGTTCTCTCTTGTTTGACCTGCCGTGTTGTGTTTCTCTGTACTAGAAGGTAGCTTGCCTCCTATCTAATACAAAAGGCTAAATGGCATTAAGTTAACATTAGGATTAAAGAGTGAGCCAACTGGAGGTGGAGCGGCATTATAATGTAGTCAGGGAAAAAGATGTTCTGAGTTGAACACAAATTGACTGTATTGGAACACAGGTGTCCCATTTACCAGCTCGAAAAACTTGGACCAATTAATCTCTCCTTGTCTCAAATTCCATAGTTCTAAGATAAGGATAATAGTATCTTTCTTTGAGGATTTGATAAGGTTAAAAATTAATGTGCATAAAATGGAACATGGCCTGCCAAGTAGCAGGTGCTCAATACATATTAGCGGCTATTATGGCTGGCAGAGAAAAGTTAAGTTTCCCAAATACCTGCTGCGGAGGCTCCCACTCGCCCTAAGGCCAGGTTCCTCCACTTTTCTCGAATTCTAGTGGTTCAAACTCACATCCTGAATGCCCCCACACTCCAACAAGCGGAATTCATTTTCTTCCATGCAACCACAAGACAGAAAAACTGAAACCAAAAACCTGCTTCTAGATAACTAAATTTTACACAAATTCAGACTTCATAGAGATCTTTATCCCAAGAGATGATATAAGCTGAACAAAAAGATGGTAATTTCAAAAAAAGTTTATTTAAATGTACTAATGTCAGATAGTTCTATTAAGAGCAACCATAAGGTTGTAGAAACATTGAGCAAGAACAATCCAGTTTATATTTTTGAACAAATGGCATGAAGTGTGCAAACGGCTTTACCAGGGAGCATTTCTTCTCACTCCTACTAGATGCTTAGGGTTTGGCTGAAGTGTTTGCGGGTCTAGAGAAAGATGGAAAATTTATTCCCCTTTCTTAGGAGAATAAATAAGACCACAGCTGTGACAAGTATTAATTATGAATGATCTTATATAGAGCCTTATATTCTATCTTTATTCTCTCCAAGAATGGGTCAAAGATGTCATGCTAGAATTTTCTTAAAAATATAATTAAAATTCTTAAAAGATTAATAGAAAAAGAAGGAGGAGAAGGAGAAAGATGAAGACTGAGGAAAGGATTTGTTCAAATATAATTTACTAAGGGAATGAAGGTAGGCCTTTTATGTGTCAGTTGCCTTAAAGAAGACACAAATAATGTCTAGATATGACAAATATGATCCTTCTTTAATTGTTTTTAGGGAGATGTGAAACAGAAATACAGTCATGATTCCATTTGTTCTATAGTCATGTTGAACAGTAGTTTGTTAATTTGTACTGCAAACAGATGAAGGGAATGGTGCATTCTGATAGCTGTTCCAAGAGGTTGAAAACAGCTGCAATTTGATCAGCAGAGATGTTACAATCTCACTGGAAAAAGCATTCAAATTAAATGATATCAGAGAGGAGGAGTTTTTGAAGAAATAAGGAGGCTTTAAATTAGGCTTTTCAACTTTTCAAGGAAATTTCTTGAAAGCATAGTGTTTTCAAAACCTGACTAATTCTGCTAATGCTTCACTCTTTGTCATTGTTATGGATGTTATTGTGAATCATATTAATGATGATAATCACTTTTGTTCTGTTTTATAATCATACAATAAACCAGAAAATAAGATAAATCATATTGAACCATACTATACAATAAAATTAGCATGAGCCTACTATATGTTTTGCCAGTGAACATGTTTGAAAGGCTATTCCATTATGAGAGCATTCTTTCAATTTAAAATTTACAAAAAGTAGGCAATTATACACCATAATCCCTCTACAAGGATGTTCTACTGACAGGAAGAAGAGACTGACAAAGACAGCATGACGCATGAAATTAATCACTGAAACAAATGTCAGGAATGTACAGACGCTTACCATGAATGTCATAAACAGATGAGTAGCAACGGGAAATGTGTCAATATCATATTTCATTGTATAGACCAAAGGATATACTCCTAAAACCTGAAGAGTGTTCTGAAAAGTTGTATTTTCCAAATGGAAGATATACGAGCATGAAATTTTATTTTTTCTTGAAAGAATCAAGTTGTCTCTTGTGTTGCACAATGTATGTGAACAATGAGATCCGACACCAGTCTAACTTTGTCACTGGCGATGCTATAGTTCAATAAGCAATCAATTTTTCCCTCTCTGAACTGTTTATTCTCCCCTGAGTTTGGTGCCCAGAGGATGTCTTTTCAGTGAGTTTTTAAAAAATAATTTATATGTTGACAATCTGAAAAATTACAGTAAAACAAAAAAGCAGAACAGCAGGTTCATTTTTTTTATAGTAAAGAAGAGAAACATTTCAAAAGATCCCTGCAAACATGAATTTAAGACGGCAGGTTCCTCTTACACCACTGACCATAAAATAATTAAAATACTGCAGTAATTTATTTAACACCTGGCTGGTTTCACCTAGGCTCTTAGATTGCCACATTGCAAAACAGAAAGTCAAGTGTACTTAACCCACTTTTCCCTCCTGGATCCCTTTTTTTCTCCTTATTCCTTTTCTCCCTTTAATGGCATGTGTTTCCAAGTCCCCTCCTACCTCCATCCCTGCTCCAGAATCACAGAGCAGTCACTTTTTTATGAAAAATCCTTTTTTTCATTTTTAACACAATGAAGTGTTAAGTTAGGTCTGGCTGCTGACTTCTGTCTAATGGGAGGAAAGAAACACTTTTTAACAAAGGAAAGACCTGGAAGGTGACTTGAACCTGAGACATGAAAGTACAACCATGCATCTTTCTCTCTGTCGCCCCCTCCACCACTACTCCTTTTCTCTCTCCTTCCCCCCTCCCCTCCTACCTGTATTTTTTTCTACTCTTAAGGAAAAACGCCATTCAAGTTTTTTTTTCTCGCTAAGTGTCCAATATGTATTCTTTGTCCAAATTAAGTTTAAACAGACAAGGATAGAAAATTCAATCATACAGAAAAACTACTTTGTGGTCATAAAACTATGTGGATGCTATTGTTCTTGTCAATATATTTGTCATAAAAGAAACACAATTTTATCCAGGTTCAGGTTTTTTCTGCCCTGGTAGTGTTGGTACTGCTAATTGAAAGTAATATGATGTCAAAGAATCAGGCATCTGTGATCCCCTAATAAGTGTGTTCCTGCTATCTTCTCTTCTTTAATTTGTCTCATTTCTCTTCTCCCTGCTTACACAGTCTGGATGGAATTTAAAGTGGAATCACCTACTGAAGGCAGTCCCTCTGGATCTGGTAACCCCCAAGAAGACGGGATCTCCCTTTTCCAAAGTAACCTGTCACTCCTGGCCAGATAACTACAAAGATCCTTGTCGTGACTAACACATTTCAAAGCAGAAAGATGGAATCAATACGCGACGCCAAGGCTTGAAGAGCACTTATAAAAATAAAAGAAATTGGGGCCAGCCCGGTGGCGCAGAGGTTAAGTTCGCACGTTCAGTTTTGGGGGCCAAGGGTTTGCAGGTTCTGATCCCAGGTGTAGACATGGCACCGCTTGGCAAGCCATGCTGTGCCAGGCATCCCACATATAAAGTAGAGGAAGATGGGCAGGGATGTTAGCTCAGGGCCAGTCTTCCTCAGCAAAAAGAGGAGGATTGGCAGTAGATGTTAGCTCAGGGCTAACCTTCCTCAAAATAAATAAATAAATAAAGCAAATTGTTATCAATCATTTCCTAGATCTAGAAGTCCAAAAGGGAGAAAAGGTTTTAGAACTTAGTTACTAGCACAAAAATTTGATATAATAGGATATGGATGAAATAGAAAACACAAAACAGGGAATTCTAGAATTCATATTAAAGTGAATGTCAATAGAGAACAAGGTGAAAATGGAAAGAGCAAAATATTTTGAGCACTGAGTGATTTTCTATGCGATAACAGATGTTACACGTGCAGCATATAAAAGCTACCACTTTTTAAAGATCTAACAGAAGCTTGCTATGGGGCCAAGGATTTCATTTGTGAGGACCAATGCACATGGTCTGAAACAAAAACCTTTTAGCAACAATAGATCAGTGGGCCAATGATAGTAGGCCATTAGTGACAATTTGACACATCTTTTGCAGGAGTTATTTGTACTGCAAGACTGAAATGGTAAAATGCCACATTCACCTTACTCAGTGGTACCCTAAAGCAGGAGTCTGTAAGGACCAGAGAGTAAATATTTATAGCTTCACGAACTCTTGAAGTTTCTGTTATACATACTCAACTCTGAGATGTAGCTTGAAAATAGGTATAGACGATAGGGAAATTAATGAGTTCTAGGTGGGATTTGGCGCTGCATTTGATGACTCAGTCCCAAAGAATCGCACTTGAGTAAACATTTTAAATTCTATTATTATTTATTTTATTATTATTTTATTTTTAAGTGTTTAACTTTTTTATTTTATGAGTACATGGAGAGGCAGTCAGAATTTAGGAGGGCGAGGAAGCCTACTTCTGATTGTCATATATTGTAAACACCATTCGTGGTAGAGGCACTTAGAGAATTTAATAATTCATTGAGTTGCAGTTATATTGAACACTAATTTAAACAAATATTTATGTGCCCTATGATTAATCTTTCCTTCTATTCTGGGCATAATATAAAGTATCAAAAAAAGCTATGTTGAAAATTGAGAGTTGTGGTTAAAAGGGAGATGGGCTCGGTATTGCTTATAAATCAATACAGTTCATTACACATTTGCATATATTTCTCTTTTTTTCTGGCTTTAAAGAACAATTTATTTTTCTATTGGTGCTTGTTTGTTTTCAAACACTTAGTTTTCACTGTAGTTCAGTACTGTCTCCTGAAATATGCTTGCAGATCCCTTAGCAACTGTCCACTGATTCTTGAAAGTGACTTATAATACCAGGTTTCTCATTTTGTACAAAGTTAGCAACTGAAACTCTAAATCTATGAGACTACAGTCACCTGAAAAACATTGACTTTCTTAATTTCATCAGGGTATTAAGAACAAATTACAATGTCTATGAACTTCAAGATCCCTGAAGTTTACAAAACAACCATTGAGTTTATATCAATCACCAAAAGGAATATTATTTTTAGAGGGTAACACTTTTTAAAAGCTTTTACTAATTCAAAACAACTTTGACTAACTTGCAAAGTAACCTGTATGCATAATATATTTATTGAAAATTTCAACCTCTTCCCTAACAGAATAATCATTCATAAGTCCCCATGTGACTGGAAGCAACAGTTCTGTAATGGAAGTGTCGCTGCAACCTTAAATATAGCATTCACCACTGTGAAACTGTAATAACAGATGCTCACAGATGCCTGGTGCGATGAATCAATGCAGAGAAAGAAGGAGAGAGAGAGGTCTGTGTAGGTGTTTGTGTGGAGTTGAGGGAGAAGAGTGCCTTACAAACACAGGAGTAAACAGATGGCAATGACGGAGGCACGCTGGGATGAATTTGACTTTTTACACCCTGGGACTTCTCTGCTACCTGCAGTTGCCTATACATCAATTGGACAAAATAATGAAGATTCAAAGGCAAGTGCAAAAAGAAGAAAGAAACAAAAGTGACTTTACCGCTATCACTTTGGTGATGAGAACAAAAGAAAGTAAGTAATAAAAAAGAGCAAATGAGAAGGGAAGCTGTTTTTAAAAAGGTCAGTCAATAAACATTGCCTGGGCTCTCTGACACATTCCGTGGTCTAAAATAGTTCATAATCCATTAATTTTCTTTTTTTTCCTACTGTTGTATTAAATGGAATGTTCTGGGTAAGAGAAAAACAGATTTTAAAAATCCTTTTGGACTTCCTCTTTTCATTATGATAGAATAGGTAATTCAGGCTAATTTTCCCTCTTAGAAAAAACTAGAAAAGCAGAATGAAATACTTAAAAATAGCTCCTTGATGTTTAGGGCCACTTTCCCTAGCAGTATTTTTTTATCCCCAAACTAAAATGTTAAGTGACCCTTTTGACAGCCACATAGGGTTAGGGAAAGAGACTGAGGAATCTAGGGCCACCCAAAGACAGGGGCTGAATGATCCCAGTTAAATATTATTGAGCTGGAAAGTGAGCCTGAGAGGCTGCAGTCTAGGTAACACCAGAGGCCATCTTAGATAGAATTCTGCTCAGTTTCAGATTATCTCACTTCCAGAAAATGGATTGAGATGATCTCAGATTACCAGTAACACAAATCCTGAGTTAAAAGTAAACATTCTCTATAGAAGTAAATCTTATCATCCTTCAAGTCAAATAATCACAGAGTTTTACAAATAAAATATACAATACATAATCAAAAATAACCAAGACCACAAGACATGGCAACATGAATAAAAGCCAGCCAGCCCCAACAACAAGAAATATTAACTGGTCCATGGGGACTACTGTATTGATAGTAGCAGACATGATCTTAAATAACTGTAAATATAAGTATGTTAAAACAGCTATATAAAATAATATATGTTCAACGAGAAAAGTATAATAAGGTATTTTTTTAGATACTTGGAAAATTTATTTTAAAAAGGGGAAATTATGACAAAATAAGGAACTCAACAGATGGGATAACAACACATTAGACAGAGGAGAGGAAAAATTAGTAGACTGAAACATAAGTAAGAGGGAAAAAATTTCAGATTGAAAAACAGAAGGAAAGAAGTATTAAAAATGTAGAAGAAGACAGGGGAGACATTCTACACGGAGAAGTACTAACATGTTTCTAATTGGAGTCAGGAAAGGGAGGAGAGAGAAGATGAGCCAGAGTATTCAATAAAGTAATAGCTAAGGAATTTTCAAATGTGATGAAAGATTTAAAACAACAAATTCAAGAAACTTTCTTAATTCCAAGCAAGAAAATGTAAAATAAATTTGAGGAAATTGTTGTATATGTTTCACGGTTCTGCGTGTCTTACTAGCAGAAACACTGACTGGCTTTGTTCTAGAATGATCTTTACAGGGATGTTTGTATAGCAAACAGTCTTGGAAAATAGAATCATGGCCTCACTCGAGCAAAGAGAGATGTCTATATGCTCCAGTATAACAAAAGTAAAACTGTAAATTCTCATGTTTCCTCAAACCAAGTCTCAACCCAGTGTGCAGGTGTCCTCTGGCCCTTTGCTTGTCTATCTGGGAATTGAGGCTCATGGAACCGGCACAATGCCAATAGTCTGGCTAGTGGTAATGCTGTGAATAGTAAAGTCCTCTGTCTCTGACCTAGGAGTATCAGGACTTCTGCCGGCACCCATGAAACTATGACAACACAACTGTATTAGCTTGAAAGTAGAGTAAAACTAGCAGGTCTTTCACAGTTCTTGACATATATACCCAGTAAAAGTGTAGAAAGTCAAGATAAAAATAAATCTGAATATTAGCCAGAGAAACTGTCATATTACACTCAAATGAGAAAAAGTACACTAACAACTGTATTTTTAATAGAAATCATGGAAGCGAGAAGATAATGGAAAGATGTCATCAAGTCCTGGAGGAAAATTCTGGCAACCTAGAATTCTATAATCGGCAAAAAAAATCCTCAATTTTCAAGGTGATTTTCAGACAAAGAAACTGAGAAAATTTATTACCAGTACACCAGAATAAAGGAATTCTAAAAAGGTATTCTTCTGGCAGCAGGAATATGATTACAGATGGAAGGACTCAGATGCAGGAATGATGATAAATAGCAAAATAAGTAAATATATGACAAATTTTAAATTCATATTTATACAGCAATGATAATGTGTGTTTGAAATACACAGCCAATTAAAATAAAAGACAGCAATGGCTCCAGTTTGGAAAAGAGTTGGTGGCAGTAAGTGTTCCAAGGTGATTTTTCTTCTGGAAAGAAGGTTAAAGTAACAATCATTTTCTTTAATATGAAAGGGATGCATGCTATAATCCCTAGGACAACCCTTAAACTGATATTTACTTACAAGAGAATAAAAAAGACAAAAAATTGAATTAAATTTCCTATTTCAAACATGTTTTTCTGCAGAAGAGACCGACAGAGGTTTAAATACGTCTGTCTTGCTATGGAAGAGACTAACAAACCAACTAGATCCGGCTTACAGTATATATTTTTGCATCTGTGCATAGAAAGATTAATGCTGAAGTTCAAAGAACTTTGCGCCCAAACTTTGATATACAGAAATACTTGCTTTAGACAAATAAAAATTGAAATCAGCTCCTGTCTTGTTAGAATTGCTAATAATCCTCTAAGGATCTTTGAACTGTGCTGTCAGAAGTCCCCAAAGCACACTTATGACCACATAGCGATATTACTATTACAGAAATGTCACAAGTTTGAAACATTTGGCAGTTCAAACAAATAGGCAAAAATCCTTAGAGATTTTTCTCAAAGCATAAAAAAGACAGTGAACATTTTATAAATAATAATAATTATTACTACTTATTGTTTTCATTTGCTTTGCTGAACTGAATCAAACATAACATAAGGAAAGAGAAATAACCAAAATAAGTAAAGATTATTTTTAGGCACAAGCTGCTAATTCTTCAAAACTTT
The DNA here is from genome assembly GCF_041296235.1 of Equus asinus. Classification (NCBI taxonomy): domain Eukaryota; kingdom Metazoa; phylum Chordata; class Mammalia; order Perissodactyla; family Equidae; genus Equus; species Equus asinus. The sequence continues at coordinate 111,374,464 of NC_091792.1, read as the reverse complement.
TGTTTCCTGGGTGGTGGAGAACTGCCTGTATTTCTCTTGATTCTTGTCATTAAATCAATATGAAAATACGTTGAACCATAAGAGGTTGTTGATATTCATCCTTTTTGACATCCGAAAATGGATATTTCATTTGTTTAACATTTTAATAACATTTCAAAATATTTTGAAGCCCTGAGTAGATGTTCTGTGAACTGTAATGATCGAAATAAGCATTATTTTTCTGACAATCATACCCAGCAACTTTAAGTTCCTATTAAAAGGAACAACTACTAAAAACTCTCCTGAGTGCAACATGAATGGATCAATGCCAAAAGCATAAGCCACAAAAAGCCAATATTTGAAGATTCCTACTAAGTTACGGAACACATTATATTTACTCTCAGGAAAGGCAACTGCTATGTATGTGTGCGTGCTGTATACACGTGTGGGGGGAGCACATAATTTATGAGCCAACCAATTCATTTTAAGAATGAAAGGAGTTCCTTTTCACAATTCCCTGAGGCAATAGTGTAAACCAGAACAGTTCTAGGAAAATAGGATGTATGTTTACCTTCTATAAAGAGAAATTGATTTTCCTTAATCAAAGGAGAATACGGTAGGAAAAAGAACAAGTGAAGCAACACATTCCCTTTCCTCATTATTTACTGTTTATGGAAGTCTATTTATACTGAATTATCACCATTTTTCTTAACTACTGAACACATACAGGACTTACATAGCACTTACATTTTTATTGTAGTATGTCAAGCATGTATTCATAAGTAGCACTCTGTTTGAAAATTTTGTGATATATTTATCACAAAATATATAGTGATAAATAGTCAATAGTCAATACTAAATAACCAAAGTAATCTTCCTCATTTTTACTCATATTTATCATACTACTCTGTAATGTTTATAACGAGTAGCGTTAATTAATTCGATTTTAATTTCAGATTCCTAAGAAGGCAGATATTCCTATGCAGGTAGCAAAATCATTCAGACCATCAGAAGCTAATGGCTAACAAATTATACGTTAAAAATTTTACTAAAATATTTAACAAGTCTGTATTTGCAAGTATATTTTGGGAATTTTCTTTTCTTCCTACAAACTAGTGGAATTGCAACACAAAACACTATAAATATATTCATTTTACACAAGCTGTGCAATGACTTAGGCCTCAGTACGTGTCTACCTGTCTCCTCAGTGATGCTATGTTTTCATTCAGAGTTGAGGGGAAAAAAGACACCAACATCACTAATAAAGCTGTTTGGCCCTGGGTGCTGTCTTCAGAACAGCAGACGCTGACTTCATCAGTATTTAAGTTACAGGAGCTGAGAATGTTTTCTAGTTGAGCATTGTTCCAGTTCTTTGAACTGACTGCCATGGATTCCTGGAGCTTGACCACATTACAATTTTCACACTTAGCAACTGTAAAATTGTTAAAGCGATATCTTTCCACACGGTTTATCTGTTATTACTGCTAAGTTTGGCATACCACCTTAGTTACAGGCTTTAAATGCCACTTTCATCACTTCCCAGGGTAACCTTGGCCATGAAATCGGAAAATCAGATCATTTTCTGGTCCGTTTTCTTCTTTTTCTTTGGATGAGATTAGATTTTGCTACGCTTGACTGACAAATCTCATTTAGGATTCAAGGAGAGGCCTGGGCCCCGACCTCTTTAAGAAGTGGGAGGTGAGATGTCTCAGGCAGTGATGAGGAAGAAAGGACCAATTTCAACTCATCACACAAAGGCAATTAGTGATTAATTCACACTGTGAGACAAAAATACTTGTAAAAGTATAAAGAGTCTCTTAGTGTAGGTCACAACATTATTTAAGATTCTTTAAAAATACCAATCATGTTCAAGGGTTTTTCTCTGCATGTTTTGTTTTCTTTCAAATTATATTTCCAGGTCTGTTAAATAGTAAGCACAAACAGAAATTATTTTTACCTGACTAAATATCTTCCACAAATAATAGGAGGAAATCATATCTTATTTTAAGAAATAACCAATATCAACCCAAAATAGATACATTTTCCATGACATATTACGTTCAATTGCTTTATTATTCAGAGTTGTAATGCTCGGTTATTACCTGCTTTGAGAACATTTATCCCTTGTAGATGGGGTGAAAAAATGTAGTTGGAGAAGTGGTTAAAATACTAATTGGTAGGGGCTGGCCCCGTGGCCAAGTGGTTAAGTTCGCGTGCTCCACTGCAGGCAGCCCAGTGTTTCGTTGGTTCGAATCCTGGGTGTGGACACGACACTACTCATCAAACCAGGCTGAGGCAGTGTCCCACATGCCACAACTAGAAGGACCCACAATGAAGAATATACAACTATGTACTGGGGGGCTTTGGGGAGAGAAAGGAAAAAAATAAAATATTTAAAAAAAAATAGTAATTGGTAAATGACTCAAAATTAATATTATGTATTCTAGACTTTGTTCTTTGTGTACAGTAGGTTTAAAATCTCAATGATGAGTTTAGGGATAAGTCAGCATTTTGAAATCTATGTCCTTCTACACAAATTTACATTAAACTGACTGAAACAAGAAAGTCAATTGATATTTTCACGAAAATTTGAATGAGTAAATGGATCAATGGGACATCCAAGCATCTTCTGGCCTTTAGAGACCTGTTCAACACTGGAAGACCATTTGATTTAAATAAGCAAACTTGGAAGAAAAACGGTACCTTCAGGGATCAACTGGCTTAAAATGATTGTTACTTTATGTAGATTTCTACACCCACTGTCCTGTTTCTTTCTAAACTTCTTTTTCTCAATAATTACATTTCCAGAAATCATTATTGCACATCACTGTGCACATTTTACATCGCTGATGTTCCAGTTACTTCGAAAAGAACCTTTAGTTGTCCTCAATTTCTCTTTAGTTGCATTTAGTTTCTGATTTGTTTCCAGTCAACTTGGGGCTCTTGCCAAATACCTGGCCAAAGAATAAGCTGAAATTTGTTTCTAAAATGTTCTGTGGGGAAAAATGCGGATCACGGTGGCCTGCACAAAGTGCTAAATAAATATTTGTGAAAGATTGGGCCATCTCTCTGCATCTCCCTCACTGTATAAATAATGCAGTGCACATATCAAGTGTTCAGATGTAGGACCTCAAATGTTTTGAGATCAATTATATATGAAGAGATTCACAACTGCCTAAAAATTTAAATAACTTATTTTTCCACAAAGTGAAAAATCTTTCAGTAATATGGCAATATGCACCATCCTAATAGGAACTCTAGTGAAGTTTGATTTTATTTTGTATATTAGACACATTTCTGAGAAGCTGTGCAAAGCCAGCATATGTGTAAGAAAGAAAAAAACTCTCAGTGAATTTCATTACACTTTCAGTAAGAAGGTCTCTTAGCAAAAGACATTGTCTCTGGTACATGAGAAAAACTATTATGTACCTAGGAATTTCAATGTTAATTTCTAAAAGCAATCCTCTTTTATCTCTGTGCTTCTAATAGCGTATACTCTTTGAAGATGCCAGGCAAGCAAGTAAGGAAAAAAAAAACCCTGAAATTTGCATTTCTGCGAATCTCAAAGACACACATCCTCACTTGAAATTTCTTATACGTATGTATATTAAAATATTGCATTCATATGATTCCCATTTTTTAAATTATTATCATTGATTTCATGGGGCTTATTTAATTGGCTGTCATTTGGGCTATATTATTTGTAACATAAACAACATTCAGCTCTATTTTACTCACCAAATAATGATTATTTACGAAGTATGTGAAAATTAATTTTTATTAGAAGTTAATAGCATGCTATAGGAGATAAAAGTGAGAAATAGGATAGTCTTTGACCAAACTCTGACAGTTTGGCAAGGAAAAAATTGGTAAAACAAATATGTAGATCATTATAATAAAACTACTATAGATCTCATTTCTTTTGAAGCTCTATTCTAATTTGTTGAGGCAATGTTAGTACTTACTCTATATTTTGTTAGTAGACTATTTCCCTATGTGTGGTCAATGGATTTCTCAGTCATTAAATATGTTTCCATGTTGAATTTTCTTGTAATTCTATAAAAAAATTTTTCATCCTAAATAATTATTTGATTATTTTTCAATAGCCAATATTTAGAAAGAATTTACCCTGTGTCAACAATTATTTTAAGGTGTGCTTAGGTGCTTGAGAGGTAGGCATCCTGGGTTCCTGGACTGCCAGAATTAATGTATTTTAATCAAAAAAAATTTCTGTGCTTCCACACAGTGATACTGTTTCAGAGATGAGGAGAATTCACTTCTAGCTACAAAATGTCAGCACTTTCCCCCTGTACAAGAAAGAGTAGTGTGTTTTTTTTACTTTGCTTTTGTGCATTTGAGGGAAGTTATATTTTTGTATAGGTGGTTTTGATTCTTTGCCTATTTCTGTTTCAACATGAATCCACCCATTTATCCAAAGGTGTCTATTTCTCTCAGTGTCCTTCAATGTCCTCCTAAAATGCTGAACATAATCTGTGACCCAACCATTTTAGTCCTAGGTGTGCCTTAAATAGCAATGGATATGTGTGACCATGTTTTGCAGGCTTGGAATGAATAAAGAAAGGCTACGGCAGCTTGGAAACCCCTGGGAAGGAATGTCTGAAGGCTGTATTTGAACACATCACCATGAATCAAAGCACTGATTTGAAAATAGTGCTTTAAATACTTACCCTTGATCCCAGATCCTAAATTCACCCTGAAAATAAAATGGCCACCCATCTAACTCCGGCTGTCAGCTCAAAACAAAAAATTAAGTGAAACTCCATTACCTGCTTTTTGAAAGCAAGTGAGACTTACTTTATTTTGAATTTCACATATTATACTACCCTGACACACTGTTCAAAGCTGGGCTATTTCATCAAGCTCTTAAGACATCATCCAAATAGTCTCACAATTGACAGTAATTAATTATTTAGCGTAGATTTTTATACTCAAAACCATGAGGCCAAACTAATGCTATGAAGAGATATATGCTGTATTCATACTGTCAAATAGGAATACTAGGATGACACCCAGGAGGCAATGTTTTTAATTTGGCATTTTTTCAACCTGTATCTATTCAGAAATTCATTATTTTTCCAAGTTTTATCAAGTTGTTTCCTAAAAGGAAAAAAAAAGCTATGGAAAATATGTAAAAACTTTCCACATTTTCAGGATTTTATTTTTCAAATCACAACCCTTCCTCACCCACTTCCAACTACATTTAAAAAAAAAATAGAACTAAAAGAATACTCTAATACTCGTGAATGTGTGCAGACTTCACCAAATCCTATTGATATTCCATAACGTCAGAAAGACCTGCACCCGAGATAAGATATCAGGAGCCATTTCTCATAAGGGAAACACATCTTTCAACTGACATATCAGTTTTGAAAAAGCATAAAGCCAATTTGATGGCAAGTGTGGATATATGTTATTTCAGCACCAGTCAGATTAAATGGAAAAGGCTGAAGAGATCCTGCAAGAACTATTATGATGTCAATAAAATGTTCCGTGAGTGGCAGGGCTAAGCCAAGGACAATTCACCCTCTCTCTAGTGGAAGTCCAGTTGCATGCTGAGAGCACTCACAGGAATATTTGGCAGGATTAGAAATAGCCTCACCATGACCAACATAATTTCTCCTCTCCACAAAAAAAAAGCATGTAACAAGTGTGAGCCAAAGAGAAATATTGAATTAGAAGGATTAAGCTATGTTTCTACCACTAACAATATATTTGCATTTGGTAAAAATAATTTATCCAACAGTATTATGTACATGGTGATCCAAGTCACACGGGGAATAATTTCATAGAAGTTAGAGGATTCTGAGGACTTTAAGGATTAATATAATAATACTAACTGATTTTAGTTTTATCGATAATGCTATTTTCAGAGTATAGGTAAAATTTAGCAAATAGACTGTTAGCTTCAGAACTTAGCTTGATTTTACTTTAACTATGAACAAATATTGTTCTATGATAAGTTATAGTCCAGAAATAGAACTGGCTCTATTTTGCTCTTTTGCATTGGCTAAGACCTGAATAAATCCTTATTAAGATCTATCACTATTGCTAAGATTAGTAATAATAGAGCATTTGTGGTCTGAAAAACATTCAATGCTGTGTTCCAATTCCATATGGAATGAGTTTTGTTTCACTTTCTCATCACAAATTATTAACTAATATAAAGTCTGTTGGTTTTCTTTATTTGTGCAACTCTAGGTCTCATTTTCTCTAGTTTTTTGCTTGGTGAGTTATAATAAAGCTTAGAAATAAATTAGAAAAATAGGACAATTTAAACATTAATATCTTAATTATACATTAATTAATGTATAAATTCATTAAAATTTACATGGAATAGTCTAGATTTGACTATTGGGGGTAAAAATGAAGAAAGACTTGAGGAAAGGACATGGCAATAGAGATTGTGGCAGAACGTTTCTCATAGATCATTTGTACTAGGACATATATGTTTTCTCTCACTTTGTTATCACACACTCCAATCTCATAAATTTAGTTACAAATGTTTGGAGACAGATACATAAGGGATGATTATGAAGCACAAATAGTGATTTATAACTAATATCATTAAAAAATTAAAGTTAGCGAAATACTTTAACTCTGACTCATAATGATTTAATAAATACTACATACATAATTATTATTATTACCATTCTTTCAGAAAGTATTTTTAGAGTATGATGTGCCAGCCTTTGATCTAGGCGCTGAGGTCACACCAGTAAACAGAACAGAAAAATAATAAAACCACAAAACCAAATTCATGGAGATCATATCACTAAATCATTAATCCAAGAGACCAGGAAAGAGGTAGAGAAAAGCGTGTGTGGATACAGGTCAAACTCAGGGATATCTGTGATAAACAAGAAGGTTTGATGAGAAGGTGGAAGGCAGAGCCAGCAAAGTACATTTCAAGGAGGAAGGCATAGACGCAGCAGCATTCTAGCAACCGGTTATCTGGGGCTTCAGAGATGGGCAGACAGGGAAGGAGCTGTAGAGGGCTCAAGTCATGTGAGTTAAAAAAAAAAAACTGCAATGTTCCCACATCATTGATTGATTACCAAAATGATTCTAAAAATTCCAAGCCAAAATTCTTCTTAAATTGCACTACTCAGAACATTTATTTCCATCTTTCTCCATTAGGTGTGTGTACGCATAGTTATGTGTGCATTTGTTGATAATGATAACAGATCACACCTGTATCAAGTTATATTTGACATGTATTTAAATTTCCCACAATTCATTGATAAAAATGAAGCCTAAAATGCACACTGGAGTTGTTTACAAAAAATGAAATATAGCGTCATTAGAATATTTCATTTATCTCATGCCTCCCAGTTGATCCCTTTATTGATCTTCCCTTTATGCATGTGTGTGTGTGCATGTGTGCATGTGCAGTGTTTATTGAACACCTTTATATACTAAGCACAGTAGGATAGAATCTATTGCAAATACATTTAATCACTTTAGGAATCTATTATTTCCTTTTTACAAGAGAAAAAAATAATTGTAGAATGTTGTTGCTGGGTTTTAAACCCAGGTTTTCTACCTGGAGACCTAACATTTTATTCAAGATACCAAAGCAAATTTTTAGTTGGAAAATTCTTAAAAACAAAAGATAAGAATTATTACTATTATTATTTTTGGTGAGGAAGATTGGCCCTGAGCTAACATCTGTGCCAATCTTCCTCTATTTTGTATGTGGGACACTGCCACAGCATGGCTTGATGATCGGTGTGTCAACCCACACCTGGGATCCAAACCCACAGAACCCCAGGCCACCAAAGCGGAGTCTGCAAACTTAACCACTATGCCACTGGGCCAACAGCAAAAATTATTTTCAGCTAAATAGGTAACAATTATCGAACACAAAATTTTTTTCCTCTTATTGAAGTAAAGATTTTCAGAGGTAAAGCATTTATTGTAAATTTCACCCATTTCTCATTTATCTTCCCTCAATCATCTTCGATTCATTCACTTATTTATTTATGAATAGCTGTTTTTAAATTTAGAATCTGCTGCATTATCACATTCATAAAAGTATCTAAAAGCACACACAAAATGCAGAGACCTTTTTCATAAAGTTGGAAATCATGGCAAAATAAATCTGTAAGGATTTGAATGAAAACGCTGAAATTGCCAATTCCCAAGCTGTCACACCAGCAGTCAGCAGTGATGTCCCCCATCTGCAGTGCACTCTGTAAATCAGCCAGCTCCTCTTGGGCAGGAAATCATTTGTTTCAGGAAGAGTTCGTGCGATCCCTTCTACCACCTGCAACCTTGAGGTTTCTCTGTGGTCTCTCCACAGAAGAGTGTTTTCACAGCGATTTCACAGGCTCTTCCTTTTTAATAAATATTAGCCAGCAGAGCTCTCTGGGCAGGTTCCCCAGTGTCACAATCCTGCCCAATGGCATGTGGGCTTACAAACCCCTATGGGTATGTGGATGTACTGAGGGCTTTAGAATGCCTCACAGAAAAAAAATGCTGCCAGCAATTTCAGTGCCCTCTAAACTGAATTTATTCATACCATATAGCTGCAAAACAACAATTTTGAACTGACTTTGCAATTGCTGGCAGTTTTCTTTTACATGGTTGATTTCTGACAGGATGAAATGTCTTGATCACTGAAAAAGCATATGTTTTACGTGAGTTTGTTGGTTTTAAAATTTTGTATATTTTCACAAAAGTAGAAGCCTAGACAGTGCTAGTGCTGGTGCACAATCATATTATCTAATTCCATGAACAACTGATGGGATAATGTCCGAGTATATCCTCCTGGTCACAGAAAAGCCTTGGCAGTTCAGTGAGAAAGGTCAATTTCTACGGCTGTGATATGCTAGGGAAGTGTGAATTTATTGAAACCTGTAACTTACAGCTCTTTCTTTTGAATCAATTGATTGTTTCTACCAGGTTCCCCAAAAGCCTTCAGAGAATGCAGAATGATCATTTGGCCATCGCCTTAGTCACACGTCTTTTCAAATAAGGAATCTCTGAAGGAAAATTGACACATTTATCCAGATACTTGTTTTGCATTTCTATAGGCTGTTTTCTGTGCACAGTTTAATGTAATTTTCTGAAAGCTAGGTTCCCTATACAAAAGAATACTTAGCCATTGTTCTGTATCACAACTTAATGTTCACCACATAGGAATAAAGATGTTTTTCCTTCCCTGTGTTATTCGAAAGATCTTTTCAAATAACTTTATTTGCAAAATTATAACATCTTCACCCAATTCATTCATCCATGAATAGTGAAATCATTACATGCAAGTATTTATCACTGTTATGATTAACATCCTATCCTTATTTCCATTTGCCTAGCCCACTTTGGGAGTGATTTGGAAAGCCAATGGCATTTCTTTTGATTTCAGTCCATTGCCAGTTTTCTGCGCCCCACTCCAAGTACAAAGCTGCCTTTTAAGTGAGGGGTTGCCAAAGTCACTGAGAACCTACTCTGTGAAAAGCAGGACGGAATTGATAACTGTAATACAATCCCCAGCTTAACTCTGAATCTTTGTGTTCACACAAGTATCCTAGACTAATACTCCCTGTCTGTTAAGTGACTCAAAAGGTATTCTGAAGATAAATGAACTAATAGAAAATATAGATGATATGCTTTCAGTGCTATGAATAAAAATATTTCTAAGTAAAATGCAGTGCTTTGATTAGGGTTAAATGGCTTCATGTTGATTGTTCAAGTAACCTCTTGGGGATCTTTTGCTGATCTATGCACAGTTCTTCAAATCATTACTTAATAACCTCTAGATTAGAATCAAACTTTTGTATTGAGGAAAATGTAACTTCAAATCAATTTCCTTAGTAGGTACAAGGCATTTATTGGTATCAGTTAAGAAGAGGAATTCAAACTATTCCTCCCCAGGATGGTTTCTAGGGCTTGGAATTATGGACAAATAATTTTCTCAGTACCTATAGAGAAATTGTTAAGAGACGAAAGTAGGCATATTCAAAAAAATAGCAAACCAGTTTCCTTGTTCCTCAAAACAAATGAGTTGTTCCTGAACAGATTCCTGACCTAAGAAGGGGAAGAGTTCTCAGATGCCTACACCCATGACAGCAGCATTGTTGGAATGCCAAACTCTTTGTTAGGCAATCTGTCAGCAGCAAGTACAAAGTACTTATGCCATCTACAGTCATAGGCATATGGGGTATCCAGGGTAGTGTCCTGTTGTCCCTCTGTTTGGATGCATCATTCATAAGCAAGAGCAGAAACTGGGTAAGTTGAGTGCAAGAGGCATGGCATGACTTAGCTGGCAGGTGTGTTACTGAATTTAGGCTGTTCATCCATTGATCACATGGTCAATTTTTAGTTTCTCACAAATATATATATACATGGATTGAGTAAAAGTAGAAAGTAAGAGCAACAGGGGCATTAGGCCGCTGAAATAAGACACATTGTATTGATTCAAACTCTTTCAATGCCTCAACTCATCACCAAGTCCATGCACCTCCATTACACTAAAAGCCAAATATATGTATTGATCTGTGGTATATTTCTTGGAAACCATAGGGTAGAATGAACCACAAAAGGTTGAGGGGAAAAACCATTCTAGGAAATAATTTTTAAGCAAGATTGATATACCAGCAAATGTAAGAAAAACCCAAGTGCCTAGAAAGAATTGTTTTGCAGCTCTCAATACAGTAGTACTTCTCTAGGCTCCCACCGGACTGCAGTATCATATTTCCAGTGACCATAGATTTTTACAATATTCAGAATTAACTTGCTCAATATCTATAATCTAGATAACTGTAGTTCTCAGAGAGTCAGCACCTTCAAGTGAGTACAACAGAGCTCTAATTCTTCTGATTATTTGGAATTTTAAGTCAAATTTGAAGATCAGTGGCCATCAGTCCCTGAAAGAATCAGACTTGCTAGACATTAAACTTATGCTATAGACATAATAGGATGGCATTTCTCAACCATGATCCAAGTAAACTTGGAGGTCCGTAACTGCAATTGGATTCTTTTTTTTATTTTGTGGTTTTGTTTCAATTATAATTTAGGGAAATTAATATAACTCAATTCTAAATTTCCTACTACTATTGAGGAGTGCCACTTTTGCATATGTGTTTAGGATTTTATTGGCACTAAATGACCAGAGTTTATATTTTAACTTTTAAGGCCATGCTTCTGAATTGTTTTTCTTGGATATTTTGGAGAACTTTAGGGTTCTCTAACATAATGCCGAATGTTTTAGACTTTTAGGATATACTTGAATACCCTAAAGTTTGAAAGAAAAGAATGCAATTAGCTCTTCTTGAAACTAGATTTCATATTAACATAAGAAAAAACAACTTTAGACACTTGAGGTTGTTTTCGTAGACAGTTCATATAAAAATTCATAAGGGAATTTTGCAGCTGCATTTACATGCATGGATAAGACATACGGTTCATTACGTAAGGGGGCCACAGAGAATATGCATACCAAAACATTCTTGACCTACTGAAGGTAATGATTTTTTCCTCACTACGTTATACTTGTCAAAAGGTAAGCTTAGGGGCTGGCCCTGTGGCTGAGTGGTTAAGTTCGCGCTCTCTGCTGCAGGCGGCCCAGTGTTTCGTTGGTTTGAATCCTGGGCGCGGACATGCCACTGCCCATCAAAGCACGCTGAGGCAGCGTCCCACATGCCACAACTAGAAGGACCCACAACGAAGAATATACAGCTATGTACTGGGGGGCTTTGGGGAGAAAAAGGAAGAAATAAAATCTTTAAAAAAAAAAAAAAGGCAAGCTTATCGTAGAGATTTCTTTCACACTTTTAAGAAATATTGTTTTGTTTGGAAAATCTCAAAAGTCTTCAAGACATCAAAAACACTGATTAATTAAACATACTGAACATAAAACTTTTATTTTAGTAAAAACATTGTGATCATGATAAAATACACTTTCAAGAAGATACAGCTTAAATTCATTTCCTTTACTCTTTCTCCCTCCTCCAAGCTCCCTTTTTAAATTCAGTCATACATGGTTCTCATGAAAACTTTTGGTTGATCCTTACGTTAGGGCTCCAGTTGGTAGAGCTGTCCCTTGTCCAAAATTTACTGAGTTTCATTTCTTAGGTGTTTCTAATGTGTTGATGACTGATAATATTTACAAGAGTGGTCTTTAATAGTCTTCATTTCCTCTATCAAAGAAGTGAGAAATAGAGCGTTCAGAATTATTTGGAAGCACAAAAGTGTTTCAGCGTTCCTCAATCACAGCACACAAGTAGCTTCTTAGGCCAACAGGGAGGAATATAGGTATTTTTCTGAAAGAGCAGTTAACAAGAAACTACATTATGGTTAAGTTTTAGGAACTAGAACTACAATAAAAAACTATTAAATTTGTAGATTTATTAGCAAATTTCTCAAGATACCAGTCTTATGGAAAGATAGGAAGAATCAGCCTAAAATCTCCAATACGTGTAGCAGAAACTACCAAAATCAAATATCCTGTTCTTAATCAGTGTGAAAACTAAAGACTAGAGGCAAGCACTTTTTTGATGAAAATATTTAGAAATTAGCACATGAAAACATGGTTAGTTTTTAATTGGAGGAGAATGAAGCTACTTCTCCCATTTCTGTCCTATTGAAAAATCTTATGTGAGTAATGAGAGATTTTTATATCCAAAGTTGTAAGAACCAAATGATTTTAATAGTGCGTCTTCAGAACTCATCCATGTGTTTAGAAAAATCCTAGGCTAATAAACCAAAACAAGTGCTATAACGTATTCCACAATTACCAGAAATTTTCCTCTTAAGCTATTTTTTGTCCCCAGATCCCTTGTAAACTATCTAGGGCTAAGCATTGAACTAATTTGTGAAGGTGCTCTTAGGAGTATAGCATAGACACCAAACAGCCTCGAAATTACACAAAGTACCCAAATAAGTTCTTCAGCCTAAGAGAGGCTTTGTCTAAAATGTTAGAACCACTTCAATTAATCTTTCTAAATTACAGTTCCTTCTCAGTTGTGGGTAATTGTTGGAGTTCCACTTGCCAGAAATTTAAATATTACACCAAGAGATTACCAACATTACTCATTCCTTTCTCGCTCATTTCCATGTGATTTTGGACTTCATGTGAATCTGCAAATAGCTTCTATACATTTTGCACATATATATATATACACACATGGTTTTTTTTCCTATCATATCCTTTTAGAAGCATGTATGAATGACAGCTTAGTTCAGTTCCTATTAACACAGGTTCTATTTCTATAAACTTTATGCCTTTCCTGCCTACATGTACCAAGTTATTCAAAAATTACCCAGTAGAGTAGCAAGTGTTCTGAAATGTTTTATACACTTTGAGAAGTTGCTGACCTTATAAGGTAGATTAATAACTGCTGTAATGGGAAAAAAAATGAAGTATGATGAATATTAAACATTATATTTATATTTAGGTTAGTATGCATACACACGTACAGAAGCAACAGCACCAAGAATGGAATCGCTCATCAACTGTCTCTATTTCCCATTACTGGGGTTTCTAATGCATGGTGTTCTCTATTGAAACTAATTTCTAAATACATTTACAGTTAACTTATAATCCTATTTCATGCAGTTGCATCCTGAAACAAATCTTACAATTTTCTATAACTTTCCCTTATTCATTACATAGGCTCTATCCTCAAATATTACAAAGCTAATTAAAAATATTAGACAGAGGCCTGGCTTGAGTATATAGATATTTTGTAGAGAACCACTTAATATTGTTCATATCCAATTGCAATATACCAAGTGACACCTCACAGGGTCCCTTAAAAATTCACTCCAAGAAACTACGCTCTTTCTAAAACACCATTCCATAGCAAACTTTTTCAGGAAATCAGCTTTGACGTCAATGGTGACTCATTTGCTAAATGGATCAGAGTTAACAGAACTTCAGCCAACTAAACCTTATAGCATAAGTAATCTTGGGAAAAGAGCACTTTAAATTTGGTGCCTAGTATATTCAACCCAATTTCACTTCAATAACTTCACGAAGTATTTAATTTCTAAACTTGTGCTCTCGTATAAGAGAGAGACTCATGAACTTATAATTACGTGTTCCAGAAAAATTTAATAAGGGATTTCTAATATGACCTTAAGTAATTTTCTCTTTGCTCAGATTCCAATTTACCTTATTCTACCTCAATATTTTTTGGTCAATCTCTGTTTCTGAAAATGTGGCAATCTATCAGGTACTTTCTTTTCATAACCAATACTTCAAATAATGTTCTGCTTTCATCAAATTTAGAAAAGTGCATTTGTGTAAGGCAAAAGAAATGGAGGAACAGAAAACAATAACTTTTAAAAGAACAGGATAATCGTTAAAGAGAATTCTAAACTCTAGGTAATACACAAGTACAGTAAATATATATTTGACAGTGAAAATACCACCAAAAACAATCTAAAAAGACTGATTTATATTAGAAATAAAAATGGAACATAAGTAAAAATTAATTTGAATTAAGAATAGTCTGTGAGTTTATAATTTTAAATAAATTATGATTTTTTTTTCCAGTTGTACTTTGGAGACACAGTTAGAAGACTATTTCTATCTCATTTTTTTGCCCTGATGATCTTTTCTCCAAATTTGGTATGTAAGAAATTCTGTGTTGTTTAATTTAGCCAATTCTTTGGTTATAGTCTTGAATTCTCCACTTCCTTCAAAATATCCTTTCAAACCTGACTTTCATAATTTCACTATCTTTTGCATTACAAAGAGACCTCTGTGGGGGCCCTACTTTTACAACATGGAAATATGATAATTAAGAGCTTTCTGCTCCTATTTTCTCATGACTGTGTAACATGGAAAACAATGGGGTCTCCTTTTTCTGTTTAGCAATTCCATTCATGCAACAAAGATGTTCAATGTACATGTCACAATATAATAGTCTAAATGGATTAAATTGCAGTGTGTATTAAACACAATTCACTCTGGCAGATGTATATAGATATTATGCAGAGCATCACTTAACACTCTACATATTCATTTGTAAGGCACAAAGTAACACCTCATAGTGTTCATAAAAATCCACTCCAAAAAAACTAAGATTCTTCTGAAATACCATTCCATACAAACATTTTAGGAATTAAGGCTGCAATGTCAATGGTGAACCATTTGCTAAATCAATTTCACGCCCTCTCTTCAACTCCACCCACCCACCTTCTTTTTTCTTTTTTTCTGTCATTCTTTATTTTTTTGATGAAAATCCAGAGAGGCAGCATAGTGCTACTTCAGTTTAACTCACAGTAGTGGCACTGAGTGTATGGGCCCTAAAGCTCTGGGGTGGCTGGAAACATCTGCCAGTTAGCAATGCTTGTTCTTGTCTGTTGCAGAGCTTGTCGGCATTGCACCACTCATATCTTTAACAAGATTAAAATGCAATTGACATCACACTAATTATTATAAATTGTTTTTCCTACCAAAACTGTAATGTCACTAGAGACCACTTAAAATATATAATGGTTGTTTTCAAAAATAGTCTTTTTTAACATTTCTGTTTTGGTAATTCTTTTGTTTTTTATAATATAGGTTTATTTTTTTGAATGGGAATTTCAAGAATGCAGATATATGCCTGGTCATAGTCTTATAGGTCTCACATTCTTAATATAAAACAATTACACATTGACTACACCCACCCACTCACTCCAGAATTCTATTTGTATATTCATCAAATTCTGGCAATTAACAGAAGCTTGAAAATATTGATTTCTAATATGCTATGAAAGCAAAAGAAAAAAATTGCTTTTTATAGATCATTATAATACAAGTTTTTCTGTTTCTTGAAAAGTTTTGGCTCTTAAAGTATTTCATTATTTGAGGCATAAATGGATGAACTTGGTAATGGATTTACTACCAGAAAAGAATTTCTTAGTAACCTCCTAGTTCCTTCGGTCAATAAGGTTGCCCCAGAACATTGATGTTCTTTTTTAAGTTTTAATACTTGGTCTTGAAATGGCCATAATATGTCAAAGTGACACTCTTTTCCCTTGCAAAAACATATTTTAAACAGCTGACATATTGCCACACATAACCTAATATCAAGAACATCAGAGTAGACTCTGAGCATCTTATCGGTTAAGGAAAAGAGACAGCCTAAGAGAATGGCTCTGACAAGAAGTAAATGTTCAAGTACAAGTTGGTGATAGCCAAACAATGTCAGTGTATGACATTCTGAGATTGAAAATTGCATAGAATAATAATGCAACATTCTTTAAAATGATTCATATGGAAATGCAGCATGTAGCATCTGAATGCATATGTCCTAAAGCATGTTTTGCAAGGAGGGCTAAATACAGACTATGACTGTGCCAGTTAACCAAAGATCTTGAGGAGTATGCTCCACTTACCCAGAGTGAAACTCAAAATATGGATCAGTGGGAGCTTCTAAGTTGGTGTGGATGAGACACTCTTTTGTAATGTATGCTGTTCTTCTCAATGATATTATCCTATACTTTCAGATTCACATTCAGCCTGTGTTCTCATCATCTTGTTTTAGATTCTGCCAATTGACAGACTAATCTTCCTCTTTGACAATTTTTCATAGATATAATGAATTATTGGCCAGTTTTCATACTCAAGATCTTGGTACAGGACCAATGGAAATCTACGTACATTCATGAATAATCAACACTGAAAAAATATTTCTATTTTTAGTCAAAACATGTTTCACTTTGTAAAAAGACTCTCCCTTTTGTGATGAAAAAAACATTGTGGTCCTGACTTCACATCATTTTATCTGCTCTAGAGAAAATGTGTCTTTGCACTTCAGGTGGCAAGTGTCCTTTTCAAACAACTTTCAATTTTTGCTAGAGCTAGGTGTCTTATTGGGGAAGTAAAGCACCCTTTAAGATGTGATTCCAATAGCAGTTGTTGAAGGAGAAGCATGGAAATAGACTTATTTTGCTCGACTAATATGTATGAGAATTAAATATATAGCACTTTTGGGGCACCCAACACAATTAATTCTACCAAAATAGTGCTGTGTTTGATTTAATAATCCCCAGTCATGGAAAATTCTGTCCTGTGATATGAGAGATTAGATTTACTCATGATTTGTCATATAATATCAAGTAATTATTCATTATACTTGAACCACAATTGCATTTTAAATACCAACTATATACAAATGTGCAACAAGAACTTCAACATTTTTATTAATGATTAACACTAAATCTACCTCTTTTTATTTAATATCCAATCTTCATTCTTCAATATTGTGTTTTATTTAACCTTAAGGAAACTACCAACAGAAGCTGTGGAAGGAGTATCATTCAGTTTACAGAGGAGAAATTCCTTCAGGAGAGTACTTGCCTTGGAGAGCCAAAATATTTTATCAATAGGAATAACATCCCAAAAAAACACATTTACACTTTTTTAAAGAAATCCATTTCTTATAAATAATGGAAGAAAATGAATCTACATTCAAGAAATTTTACAATTTTATCAATATTATACTACTTTTAAGACCATGTGTTTCTCTAATGATCTTCAGCTTTAATCTATCGTTTTAATTACTAATATTCAGCATATATTCTCACACTAAATATGACCAATTATTTTCCTTTATCATAATGTACAATTAAAAAAATTTTTCTTAATTTTTCTGAGAATAAGAGATAAAATGTTTAAATGTTTGAAAAGCAACACTCAACTCACCAATTACCTCAGCGAATAATGTACTTATCTATGCAAGCATGTAACTGTCATAAATGTTTACCACAAGCATACACTTTGATGATAGATTAATAGCCAGTGGAACTGTCACAATATTAAAGAAAGTAAAACAAAAAATATTCAGTTTAGGCTCATTATATTCATATAAGTACTTTTTAAAAGTTTTTAAACCCAAGCACAGTATTTACAAAGCCAAATGCAATAAATAATATTTTGTGAAGGTGAAATTAATTGGTTCCCTATAATGTATTAAATGCCCATTTTGTTTTATATGAATTCGCCCAACTATTTTTCAAGTGTCCTTTCAAAAGAATGATTTAAAATTGAGAGGGAAAAATGTACCTTTGTGAGGTAAGTGTACAAGTAAGGATCATAAAAGAGAAAATATGTTCATAGAATAAAACTTACAGATACTTCACCTCCTCCCAAGTTATTAAAACAATGTTGCATTTGAGGTTTCAAATTCAATTCCTTCGAGAATGTGAGTACTTCTGGGACAACTTTGACTGAGATCAGGTAAGTCCAAGTAAATTAAAAGCAATTAAAATAGGATGGCTTTGCTGATTAAAGATATACAGTATCCTCTTATCCAAAACACGCATGAAAAATAGGAATATAGTTCACACATGAAAGAAAAAAACAAATGTGATCATAAATCATCACTTGTTAAGGGACTATACAAGTAATAAAATTTTTAAATGTTTTTATATTTAGTATGAGTAGAAGTTTTGCCATTTCACCCAAAATTAAGTATCTGGAAGTTAATTAAGTGTATAGTGCCCTAAACAATGATTTCCAATCCCGGATAGGTAGACCCTCATCTTCCAGTCCTAGAAATAAACAGTCCAGGGTTTAATAAAAAAAAAAAAAAAGCCTGGAGTTTAATCAAACATTTGGCAAAATTTCAAAATCTCCTTGCTGTAGAAGACATGTTCTCTAACAAAAATATACGCAGCCCAAAATTTCCAAGTCAGCTATAAAATATTTACTAAGTAGATCTGTGTGTGTGTGTGTGAATGTGTGCATGTAATCTCCATTCAGTGTGGGGAAAGCCTATGGATATATATTACAGACCGGAAAGGAAGTTAGACCATTGGGCAACTGTGTAGCTCAGAGATCTTCCCCACTCCACGATAGATTTCATTGCCTGAGAGAGGATGGTAAGCCTGAATCTCTACATATATCCTTAATTTCAAAGTCCATCAGGGTCAGCACCTTGGCAATTCATACAGTATTAAGATCCGTGGGCTGGCCTGGTTTAGTTCACACGTCCCACTTCAGTGACCCAGGGTTTGCCGGTTCGGATCCCAGGTGCGGACATGGTACCACTCATTAAGGCATGCTGTGGCAGGCGTCCCACATATAAAGCAGAGGAAGATGGACATGGATGGTAGCTTGGGGCCAGTCTTCCTCAGCAAAAAAAAAAAAAAAAAAAAAAAGAGGAGGATTGGCAGCAGATGTTAGCTCAGGAGTAAACTTCCTCCAAAAAAAACCCACAACAGATCCAGACAGCTTTAAAATCAGAAATATCAGATTATTATATTCAACCACAGTGCAGAACTAATAGTCAGTCATTGCAAGTCATGATGTAGCACCCAGCTTTCTGAATCTAATCACGTTGTTTTCGATTTGCTGCGTTTGGTTGCAGCTCTCCAGGGTGATGTCCTTGGCTATTTGGACCACCTCCTTCCACTCTATCCTCATACACATGCACACATGAATGTTCTTCTGAGTCCCCTTTCCTGAGCCTTGAAATAGACTAATACCTTAGATAGCTCTCCTTTCCAGAATAGCCTTATCAACCATCTCAGTTTCACTGCTTTAGGGAACAAAAGGTCATTGTTTCAGGATGAAGATCAGTTAAAGAACAGATATTATATCACCTTCTCAGGTGGAAGACATAACTAATTATGAGTACTCTGTAATAAAGTATCTCTGAAAGAAAAAAAAAATCATAGTCTTCCTAGGTAGCATTTCATTGTCTGTGTATACTTAAACCATTAGCATGATTTTTACTTTCAATCTGTGACTATACCATAGTTTCTTCAGTTAAAATAAATAAAAAGAAAATCCTTAATATTTAGTTGATATATTTCAATAACAAATTTAAGTTATGATATACATTTAGAAGAAGGCAGTGGAGATGAAAGAAACAAGCAGTGACAGAATGTCATAATTCCTGCAAAGACTGGGCACATAATTCCTGGAAAGACTGGGCATGGTAACAACCAGGAGAAACAAGAAGGCCCATTAACACTCCCTGTTTTCATTCCCTCCTCTCTACCCCCTCCTTTCCTCCTTCTTCCATCTTCCTTCTTTCCTCCCTCCCAGACTCCTCCTCTTCATTTAGTAAACAGAAAAATTTCTTTCTAAAAACATTTCTTCATGAGAGAAAATGATAAGGAAACAACAGAGAGAAATAGATTTATTGAAGTAGTGGAATGGGAAAAATGTGAATAAGGAGACTTTATCTTTAAGTGCCTTAAAAATAAATCCTTAGTAATTAAAATGCACAATGAGGCCCTCTTGCAAGTACTAAGGCCCACTTAACAAGTAAAATTCAGAGAATGGCTCACTTACAAGTAAGAAAATAATTCAAAATATTTATATTCCCTAAACGCTCTAGATCAATAGGTTTAAAACAGATTTAATGGAATATCATGAAATATAGAAGAGGACTATTATAGCATTGTTTTTGAGATTGCTCATGAAACTGACTGTTTGAGAAGGTGAATGAAACTGTCAATACATTCAATTCTTTAATATTTTCTTATTAAGCACCAAGGCTTAAATAGGACAAAAAATAAATAATTCCAAGGATTCAAAGAAGAGAGGTTTGTTTCTCAAACAACATTGTTTACCATTTGTTTTCACGTTTTCCAATCTTTGTTTCCTTTTTTTTAAGTGTAGCACTCACAAGAACTGATTTTTGAACTTAAGATGATTTCTGAGGTCTTTAGTATATTTTATTTTTCAATACAAATGTAGATTTTGGTCACAAGGGGTTTGTCTTTGTAGAGTTTTTATGTTTACTTTTTTTGGTTTTGTTTTGTTTTTCTATGTAATCAGAATTCTGGTCCTTACAGTTGCATAATACTATTTCAATATTTGTGTCCAAAGTCAAATTACATTTCCAAATATTATTTCTATATGATAAAATCAAAAAATTAGAACAAGCCTTCCAAAATCATGCTATATATTCCATGTTAGAAATACAACTCTCCAAAATAATTAATTTTGACTTTTTGCATCAGCTTCCTTCCTAAATCTTTTTAAGTAATTTTTGAATTAATAAAAACATTGCAATTGAAGCACATATTGATACGAAAGAGTTAGGATATTCATATTTTTCTATTCTTTTTCTGATCATATAGTTGAACATATCTTTAGAAATAACTTGTGATCCTAATGAACCTTTTAGTGAATTCCTTATTGCAGTGCAACTGTAAAGTATGTATCATTTTCTCATGACTCAAACATTATCTCTTTATAGAGCTCTGAATAAAATAATAAGTTTTAAGGAGTGAGGAAGAAAATAGTTTAATTATGCAATAACTGTAACTATGAAACTTAGCTCTGTACCTTGATGTTTCTGTTTGTTTTTACTGACTGGTGATGAATTTCTCATGTTCCTCTTTAAATATCATCCCTAAATAATGATGTAGCTTCTAGGCTCAAACCAAGAGAACAAAGGATTGCTCTTATCTTCAAAAGGTTTTCTCCCAAAACCATTCTGCAATTAATTTTCAAGTATATACTTATAGACATAAGAATTTTATTATTTATCATAATGTTGTCTTACTTATTTCAGTTATTTTATCACTTTAATATATCACTCAACCTCCAATGCAGGCATTCTAGAGGTGCACATATGGCCTAGAAGCAGAATTGTCTCGATATTGAAACTTAAGCCCTAACCACATCTAATAGCTTCCAAGCACAAATCATACCAGTAATATGTGAAATAAAGGGAAGGAATTTAGACACTTAGTGCCAAAGACATGCTTATCAATTTCTGTCACCTTTAAAATATAATCAACCATATGGTAGCTGAAAAGTTTATATGGCAGTTGTGGCTCTAAACCTGGTTCTCTAGCAAAGAGCTTCTCTCAGCTTATGTATTTGGAGTATGACAGGCACGTGTGTGGAGGGAGCTATAAACAGAAAAAAGTAAAATAAAGAGAGTGTGTCCTTCACTCTCATTTGTCATTTCTGTAATAATAGTTATCACAACATGTCTGTAAGGTGGATACGAATATATTACAAAAGCTTTGAAAAATACCCAGTACGTTCATACTCTCAAGGCTTTATCTTAAGAGAATAATTAGAAATATAGTTAAATATTTGTTTAAATGGAAATTTACTGAAATGTCATTCCACAAAGACGAGAAAGTGGTCTAAATGTCCAGTAAGAGGTAAATTGTTAAATAAATTGTTAGTATATACGTGTGGCAGAATATTATGTAGCCATTACAAATCATTTCCTCAGAGAAAGCTGCATCCTATGGCAGAATGTTCCAGTAATGCTCCAGAGATACTGAGCTTTTGTAAAAGTCCATCAACAACTGACTTTTCCTATAAAGCCCCAGAAACTTCAGATGGACTGTCTGCCAACTCACCTTTAGCTCAAGGTCAGAGTTAGGGAAATTGTAATGCTATACTTGAAATCCTTGGTTTTACTGGACAGTTTCTATTCTAGAGACATGGTGAAGAGGCTGGTCCGGGGGTTTAATTTATATAAACACTATCCCACAAAGAATTAAGCTCTAAATTAGGAAAGACTATTGCTAGCCCTGGAAAAGGATACATCCAAGAAAACAATATCAAGAACAGAGTAATTTTAGGACTTCACAATCAACATAAAGCACATACAACCTGGAACAAGTGAGTAGATCAGAAAGAGAAGTTCAGAATGAATCACCATAAAATGAGCTCCTTCCCACTGAAATAGGCAGGCGGTGTTTTACATATTTTACACATTCAGCACCTTGGATGGTTAGCAATCAAAATCTTTGGACTTCTGCAAGCTGAGTAGCCCTCCATGTACCTCCTCCTCTTGCTGCCCAAACCTTCCCCTCAGCAACTTGATGACACAGAAATCATCTAGGCTCTTCACCTACTACTTCTGTCACTCAGCATGGACGTGTGAGCTTATCTGAATCCTCTACTATCTAGTGAAACTATCTATTTGGAAATACTGACTCAGTGACGCAATGTTTTCCCTCTAATACCCTTTGCAAAGGGATGGAAGTATTATATTTAGCATTCTAGTGGTTTATTCCCTCACATAAATTATGCCATTTCTCCCTTCCCTCACCTATGAAAAGAAAGGATCACATCTATAAGCAGGTTTAGTTCTAAATTTAAAAAACCTTATTAGTAGGGGCCGGCCTGGTGGTGTAACAGTTAAGTTAAAACGCTCCGCTTTGGCAGCCTAGGGTTTGCAGGTTTGGATCCGGGGTGTGGACCCACACACTGCTCATCAAGCCATGCTGTGGAGGCATCCCATATACGAAATAGAGGAAGATTGGCACAGATGTTAGCTCAGGGAATACCTTCCTCAAGTCAAAAAGGGGAGGATTGGCAGCAGATCAGCAGATGTTAGCTCAAGGCCAATCTTCCTCACCAAAACCAAAACAAAACTCTATTAATAAACCCAATAGCAACTTCACCACCACTATCCCAAAGTAATGAGAACTCTGCTAGAAATAATTATATAAAATTAATCAAAGGCATGACATTTTCCAATGGAAACATCCCCAGGGCAGAGCTCTCTGTCCAAGTGAAGAAAATAGCACAGTACAATAAAAGGACAAGTGCAAGGTATGCAGTATGTGGAAGGTGTGATGATCATTCAGGCAAAGAGGCACAGCGTTTTGATGGTCATCTCTCTCAACTTTGATTCATCCAATGGGTTAAGTGCCAAGCCTAAATTATACACGTATTTGAGTCCAAAACATAAAAATGAGGAACTCAAACTTCCTGTCACCAGAGACTATGGCATATCTTCTTTACTTCCTACTATGTTTTGTCACTTACTTTATAACTCTATTCACTTGGGAGCCCTCTCACCCTAGACACACAGGAAAAGTTCGTGAAGTTAGGACAGGCAGGCATTGGAAGCAGCAGCGCTGGGAGTTCAGGCCTTGACTTCATACTTGATGCAAATGCTCGGTCCCTCGCCACCTCCCTCCACATCCGTCAGTTTGACTGACATTCTCTCTCCACACAGAAAGAGATGAATTTTATACACCACAGAAATAAGAAAAGAAATCCTGTTTTTCTTGAACATGTATAAATCCTTCTAACATTGTTGCTAATAGAATGTTTGCATGTGCATTTTACTTCTAACCAAAGAAAGAAACATTTGCTAAAAATGATACCTGAAGATAATGTTTATTTCTATAATTATTTTTATTTTCTTTGCTGACTTAGATTTTATTCTCTCACTAACAGACTTAGATTTAATTTCCTATCACATAATTTTAATCTATTCACTTAAGAGTAAATTTTATATTAACTGAATATACACTGTTTTGAAAATTTATGTGAGAATCTCTGTTGGTAAAAGACCATTTTTATCTATTGGACCTCAGTATTTGCAAGGTATCTTCCTTAATTAATACTTTCAGCTATGTTCATGCATGTGATAATTAGGCAGCGCACTTCAAAGACTTTTACAAATGAGTGACAATTACGTCATCTTTATGAGATTAAAAAAATCTGCTATATCATGTGTATATGACAGCAGCATATAAAATAAGTTCTACTCATCTAATGAGGGTCATAAACGACTGATTTGGTATTTAGAGACTAATGCAAGAAAAGCCTGTCTAAGGTCAGTTAATTTACATAATTATAATTGAAGACGAACTTATTATTATTCGTCTGCTTAAAAGTTTTAGGCAAATTTTGCATACACCCCATTATTCATATTTTAATTTGAAATAGACTAGATTATTTACAACCAAGTCTTCAAATTTTAGGCAAAAACATTACATTATACATGAAGAAATGCGACTAACTGCGTAGACTCTAAAATATCAGTAGAAATCCAGCCACAATTTCTGGAAATAAATTTAAAGAAAAAAAAGTCAAATGGAAAGTAGGTGCCAAGCATCAAAATTGAAACGCCTTTACAAAGTCCTGTCACATTTCTCTCACACTCGACTGGGTGGTTACCAATTAGACAAGCACAATCTGCATGAACTCAGGAACCTTTTGTTCTGTGTTTGTCTTGTGTCCTTCCTTAGTAGTAGAAAATCTAGCACTTAATTGCCCTCAATTAATATGTACTGAATAGTTAAATATAAGTTAATTATAAATAATTTTAATTCATAAAAATGAGTTACTTCCTGGGATATCTTTATATATCAATCCATCTATATCTAATTTTTATCTCAATCTCTATCTAATCTCCAGACCCTTCTCAAAAGTGAAATTGAAGTCCTGCAAGATTATCTACTGAGTTTCTCATATGGCACTCTCCCTAGTGTAAGTGCATCCCCACCCCCAGCTGTTTTTTGTAATACATACATACTTCACACAAAAGGCAGCCTTGTTACTTCCAAACTTTTACACTCAGAAAAATGATGGCTGTGGTTCTTTCCTCCTCTTTCTCTCTCCCGTGGAAGGGTCAGTAACAGACACCACGCATAGAGGAGAAGACTGGAAAGGCACAGGTAAGACATGGACTCAGTGCTCAGCCTCTCCTCTGCCATCAGCAGGGGCAGTAGGAGGCAGTTCTTCGAGGAACCAGGGTATGGTGGTCCCAGACAGTTCCATGAAGCAGTGGGAGACAGACGTCCAGGTCAGATGACTGTCGCCCCCGCACATGCTTTATATGATCTGAGCCACAAATATATACATGTTCAGAGCAGAATGTCGACAGAATTACTGCAGTGCAAACTTGCAAAAGCTTCCACTGTGTAAAGAACGGATGTAAATTAATGTTTTATGGAGGTAAAGATTTTACTGTTTGCAATTAAAAGTGTATATGTTGTTAGATTTCTTTTAATAAAATGGGGGACAAAAGGGCCACATTAGAAAACAGGTCTTTGAGGTTTACCAACAAATACATGGACGATATTTAGTACTGAGACTTAGGCAATAATTTGGCAAAAAACTAAAGAAAATATGAGAGAAGAACCACACAAATGTGCCCTTAATGCCGCCTTTTATTCATTCTGGCCTGTTTCCAGAGCCTATAATTATACCTTTCTTATGCATAGAATTCCATATTGGCATAAAATGCTAAAGCTTACTATTAAAAATGGTAAGAGTATATATTTGGAAATAATCAAATACTACACTGATGTGATTTTCAATTAGACCTTAAACCAGAAAATGCAGCTTTATGTAAGAAACAATTATTTTACTTGGTGTTTTGAAATGTTAATCTAAGACAGAAATTGCTATATAAAGCATAATTTTATAGCCAGCAGGTGAGGTACTTTCTTCAGACTTTTTAAAAAAAATTTAAAGATTATTCGAAGACTCTTATGGGAATTGCTTTTTCTTTAACTACAAAATATCTAAATAAGCAGTTTGGCATGAGAATGTGAAATTTCTGCTGTTTCATCTCATTAGTTCTGTTGTCAGTGTTGTCCTTCCCAGGTATGACTGAATAACTAGAAGACAGAAAAGAAGTATTTGTATGTAGAACTGTAGGCAATGGGTGGAGGCTATAGATATAAATATATTCTAAACTGCCACCTGCCATCTCAGGCTTGTGTCAGTGTAGCTTAAGTGAAATTTCAATGTGAATATATGAATATTGAGACGTATGAGTCTAATTACATTTACAATGTTTTGCTATATATTACTGATGCTCAAAACAAATTTCAAAGTATTTCCTAACTAAAAAACTAGGAATATAATTCCTAGACATATGTATATATACACACATATATATGAAGAGCAAAGAACTTAAGACAAATGCAAATACTGATTGTGCAAAGATTGCTTCTATCATTTAAAAATTTAATCCTCTTTATTAATATTTAAGAAAATACCCTGACTAGTATATAGTTGATGGTAAATGTGCATAAACTAAAGTATTAAGCCTGATAATAATCCAATGATTTCATTTTCAAGAAAAAAGACAGAGGCCATTTTAGAAAAGTTCTAAAATTTGAATAACGTTGTCACTTTTTAAAAGAGAAAATATTCAATCTCAATACTTAAAAATTTTTCAAAATTTCCATTACTTTATTTAATATATATACAAATATAAAGCTAAAAATAAAATCATTAGCTTATAGCTGCAATAACTATAAAACCAAATAGTTTTACAAAGTTAACACAAAAACAGAACCAATAAAATTCAAATTAACAATATCAATTAATGTGATAGATTATGCTATTCAGCTGAAACTAAAACACTACATTCAACTACTGTCTGTCATTTCATGGGCAATTTTTAAGTTCAACACAAAGTGACGATTCCATTCTTTTGAAACGATTCTATATTTAAAGGCTGTGAAACTTTTACTCATACAATGAACATTATTTTTACTTGAATTTCACTTGGGCATGTATCATTTACAAATTGACTGGCCCATTCTTTTACCTTTACTCTGAATAATTAATATTTAAGTAAATTTAATCTGAATAAAGGGCTACTTTTTGTTTGTTTGTTTGTTTGTTTTTGGAGGAAGATTAGCCCTCAGCTAACTACTGCCAGTCCTCCTCTTTTTGCTGAGGAAGCCTGGCTCTGAGCTAACATCCGTGCCCATCTTCCTCTAGTTTATACGTGGGACGCCTACCACAGCATGGCTGCCAAGCAGTGCCATGTCCGCACCCGGGATCCGAACCAGCGAACCCCGGGCCGCCGAGAAGCGGAACGTGCGAACTTAACCGCTGCGCCACCGGGCCGGCCCCAATAAAGGGCTACTTTTAAACAGTGCAAGGGTAGACCTAAAGAAGATGCATATTCTGCCAGTGCTCAGATTGAGAATGTACTTATATTACTTTTTGCTATGATCTGAATGTTTGTGCCCTCCCTGGCAGTTCATACGTTGAAATCCTAACCCCCAAATGTGATGGTATTAGAAGGTGGGGCCTTTGGGAAGTGCTTAAAGTCATGAGTGTGGAGCCCTCATAAATGGGATTAATGCCTTATAGAAGAGGCTCCTGAAGGAGTCCTGTCTTTTCCACTATGTGAGGACACAAGGACAAATCTGTAGTCTGCATCAAAAAGAGGGTTTTCATCAGACACCAAAATTGCCAGCATCGTCATCCTGGACTTTCCAGACTCCAGAGTTGTGAGAAATAAATGCTTGTTGTTTATAAACCATCCAGTCTCTGGTATTTTCTTATAGCAGCCCAAAAAGACTAAGACACTTTTTTAGATTTTTGTGGAAATTAAAACATAAATGTCTTAATAAAGATCTTTATAGACCAGAAGACTATGTCCAGGAAATCCATTCTGAAAAGCACCATGCTGAGCCAATCTGTCATTTCAAAGACTGAACTACTGAGACTCTAGCAAGGAAAATGACTTACCCACAGTCATGCGTTTCTGGCAGAGAGAGTTTTTGAAAGTCTATTAACTATTTATGTCTTCATTTATCAATCTGGGTTCTTCGAAACTTAAATTGGTATCTTTCATTCCATGATGCGTTTTAAAATATGTCAACCATAAGGACACTTTTAATTCTCATTTATCTTAACTGTAGCGGGCTAAACTTCCATATCAGATTTTGAGTTAGAAATGTCTTCAGTGCATTTTACTTCCTTAAATGAAATACAGGCTAGGAATGGTTAGTTCATGAACATAATAACTATTTTATACCCATTTAGTGGAAGGTTTCTAAATCGACTTTGTGTTATATGCTGAAGGCATAAGATAAATGTTTAACAGTTTTAACAATTTTTGGTATGTAATTCTTTACACTTAGACACTTAAAATTCTAACAAAATCATCAAAGTAACAAAGTTTAACTGAAAAGGTAGAAGATATTCATGTTTGATTATGTGGGGGTGTGAGTAGATGAGCATATTTCAGAACTTTTTCTTTTTTTCTCCAAATACCCTTCCTCCTCAACTATCCAGGACCTAGGATGAACTAAATATTTCCAAATTATTAAGGTAAAAATAAATATATAAGAGGAAATCATCAGTATGTTCTGAATATTCTGAAAAAATAATTTAATAGATTTGAAACCAACACTGTTAATGTGTTAACTTAGATATGCATAGAAATTTCCATGAGACAATTTATGACTAATTTTCCAGATGCCACAATTCTATTCTTAGGCTAAGGCAGGGGAGTAGGTATTTTTACCTACACCTTGTATAACTTTCCATTTTAAATTTTAGACTCTAAATTAGATGGAAAACTATGCATTAGATAGGCAAAACTGGATGTATGCAAAATTGGATATTTCTTCCTCAAAAAATATTTTTTCTTATATTTCGCTTCCTCTGGAGGGCAAAGACTAAATTGTTATTGTTTGAATGTCAAAAGTGATTGACAATTGGAAATAAAAAAGAAAAGAAAACAGTCTCAAAGATTTTCCTAATCATATCCCATGGGAAAAGAAAGAGAATTTGTTTTTGGACAAATTATCAAAAAGCAATAAACTGAAGTGCCTTGCTGCTCAATTTTCTAATAACTGGGCTCCAAATTAGTGAAGGTTACAGAGGTATCCATGAAGGTAACTTGTGCAGACTCTGAAGAGAGAGGAAAAGTTAAAATTGCATTCCAACATCTCTAGCCACTGGCTTGCAGCTGTGCTGTTTGTGGGTAACCTTAATGGTCTGATTTCTGAAAAAAAAGAGAAAAAGGAGAAATTTATCAAATTACCTATATTTACTGAAAATTCAGTCTGCAGTAGTGTAGAATGAAGGAAAATGACGATTGAGATTAGGGCTGAATGACTGTCTTTTGATTCCAAATCTTTGAATTACATAATAGAAAGTCATTTCTATGTTGCCTTTGCCATTACCTCCCCTCTTCCCTTCTTCTATCTTTGTCTCCTCTATATAAGAGGAGAGGAGATACAGGAACTAGAATTGAGACAAGACATTATTTTCTTGTTTTTAATTCCTCAGTAAAAATTCTATTAATCTGTTCTTAAGCAACATATATTCTTACTTGCACAAATGTACACACATGTGCATCAAATTTACTTAAAAATATGTTTTAAGTATAGGCCAGTCACTGTTCTATGTGCTACTGATATACAAAGTCCCTGGTCACAAGGAGTTTATATTCTACCAAATGAGGAAATTAATTAACAATTTTATAAATATATAAGGAAATGTATTTCAAATCACTATTTAATGAGAAACTGTTGCCACTAAACATGAGATTATGCATTCTTTCTCTATACAGAGAAAATGAATTAAAAGTAAAAAAAAAGACTCTACAATAAGCAACAATAATTTATGTTCATTGTCTTGAAAGTTTATGTCCTTCTATAGAAGAGGACATTAGTCTTTACTCTTACTGTCTATTTTTCTAGATGGGAATAGCATCTACCGAATATTTAAAATACATGAACTAATGTATGTATCACCAATATAATTCAGTAAAATTAAATATGACAATAGTTTATCAAGGTTTTGTTATGAGAAGAACAACAATTTGCAGTCGATAAAGACCCAGCAGAATAAAAGCCTGATTGCAGTGATGAATAATGCATATCGCCTATGGTACTAATTAACCTTATACTCCAGTAAGATATTATAGAACAATAAGGCTAATTTGAATGTGGTCCAGCACTTTTCCCTATGGCTTGTGGTTATCACCCTTCAACATGTAAAATTTTATTTTGTTAAATGAGAAAGATATATTTGTTGTTTTTCACATAAAATAAAGAAAAAATGAAATTATATTTTAATATCATGTGTTTTCCAAAAAGGTAGATTAAACATATATATAATATAATGTGTATAATATACCATATGCTAAGTATAAATAAAATATACTAAGTATAAATTAATATATAGTGTTTATATAAGTAAAACATAAAACATTAACATATATTAATTTAGCAAAAAAAGTCATCTAAAATATCAATATTTGATCAATCCAACTAGACTCAGTAAATCTCTATAGTTTGTATCCAATCCTTCTACTCATATAACTAAGAATTTTCTTCTTCCTCTTAAAATAATACAATGACTTAAATGGATAACGTATAACTAAAATCTGTAATGGGAATATTTTATTCAAAAATAAACTCCTATCAATTTATTCAAAATACAGTACTTTTCTCTTTTATGACTAAATCACTGTTGGATGGACAGTCATAATGATGCCTGAGAAGAGAGAAATTATCTTCAGCTGCAAATGCCAATCTTTAAGGTTTAAATTATACTATTTAAGCTCTTTTTTAGGTGTATTTTTAACTTTAAAAAATACTATTTCACAGCCCTATTTCAAAAAAATCTCTTGAAAAACCTTGATGATGAACAAAGATCTTTTTAGATTTTGAGGTGGTATGACACAGCTCCCCTGCTTTCCTCCAAAAAGTGCTTACATGTGACAAAGCACACCTATACACAGGAGCCTTTTCTCTATGGCATGTTGAAAAGTAGCAGAGGAAACAAGAGAAGCTGAGTGTGGGCAAAGATGGAACATCGAGAAGAAAAGGGTTTGTACTATCTTTGATACTAATAGACTTTTGAATAAAAATATTGCTTGGTTCATAACAATTTGTGTTTATTTTTAGACAGAGTTTGCATATACTTAAATGTCATTCTTAATGGAAATTCTTTGTATTGAATTATTCTCTTTATGAGAATAAAGTATCAAATGTCTCAGTGCTCTTGATATTTTTAATCAAGGGAATATTGTTATGAAGTCTATTTAAAAATTTACTTATCACTCATATGATCATTACATGCATGGTCTTTTTTTCTTTTTAAGTGGTTATCCCTTTATGCAGAAAGTCAAGGAAAAACTTGGAGAGAGGATAAAATCAATCTTTATAAAACCCAGTGTGCTGGTCTCTCCCTTACCAGCGCAGTATAGTTGTTAAGAGCAGAGGCGCTGAAGCAAATGGCCTAGGCTTCCATCCAACTCCACTACTTACTGACTGTTACTCTTGTTCCATGAACTCTTTGTGTCTGTCTGTTTTTCTGTAAAACCTAAAAACTGTACCTGATTCATAGGGTATGTATGTGTGTGTGTTTGTGTGAGGATCAAATTACATAATAAATAAGCAGTGTCTAGAGCAGTGTGTGGCACACAGAACTTGCTACAGAAGTGTTGGGCATGTTATCATTATTATGATTTTAATATCACCATCAATATTCTTATCATCATTATCTC
This sequence comes from Equus asinus, assembly GCF_041296235.1. NCBI lineage: Eukaryota > Metazoa > Chordata > Mammalia > Perissodactyla > Equidae > Equus > Equus asinus. The sequence continues at coordinate 111,342,524 of NC_091792.1, read as the reverse complement.
TAATGATAGAAGAAGAAGGATGGATCTATTGTACAGAAAACTTTCTACATACAGTTAACAAATATCTGCGAGTCAGGCTATGTCTTTGTATATCACAATAGTTCCTTTCTCTGTCCTTTGGTTCTGAGTTAACAGAACCAAGTATCGGCTTTTGGAAGAAGGCATAAGAAATAACGATAGCCAAAATAGCTTTCTCTTAAGGAATTAACTTAAGGTTCTCTGAAAGAGTAAGGTACTTAAATAAAGGGAATGAATTTATAATAGCAAATATTTATAAAGGGGGAGGAAGGAAATTAAGAGAGGATATAAGTAGAAGTAATCAAAACAATACAAGACTGAAGTGCCTTCAGAAAAGGACAATTAAGAATTAGAGAAAGGGAAAAAATATAACCTGGTTTTAAATCTTATCTGGGAATTGGGCCTCGGAGTTTTTCAAGGTCAAATACCTCTTCAGTGAGGAAAAATATGTGCCAAGTGTATTTTAATTAACTGTAAGAGCTTAAGTAGTCAGTAATTTCCTGAGTTTAAACAGGATATATTCACTTTAGTAGTAGAGAAGCTGATGACAGAATATAAATAAAAAGACAAATCTTTTTCTCTCCAGGACCAAAAGAAGTAAGACTTCATTGGAAAGAATAGGGATATGTGAGGATTATTGGAGACTTCAGTTACATTTAGCTGCCTATCTGACCTTTCCATACAGAAAATATAAAAATATAAAAGATTTTTTGCAATCAGCAGTTATAAATCTACAAGCTCTAAGAAGCATTTTAGAACAATGTTGTGAGGGCAACAAAAGTAAAGATAAACAAATGGCATTAAATCAAACTAAAAAGCTTTTCACAGCAAAGGAAACCATCAACAAAACAAAAAGGCAACTTACTGAATGGGAGAAAGTATTTGCAAATCATACAGCAATAAGGGGTTAATATCCAAAATATACAAATAACTTAGACAACTTAATGTTAAAAAAATAAACAATCTGGTTAAAAAATGGGCAGAGGACTTGAACAGACATTTTTCCAAAGAAGACATATAGATGGCCAACAGGCACATGAAAAGATGCTCAACATCACTAATCATCAGGGAAATGCAAATCAAAACCACAGTGAGCTATCAACTCACCCTCAGAATGGCTATTATCAAAAAGACACACAATAACAAGTGTTGGTGAGGATGTGAAGAACAGAGTACCCTGCTACAACTGTTGGTGGAAATTTGGTGGGAATGTAAACCAGTGCAGCCACTATGGAAACAGTATGGAAGTTCCTCAAAAAATTAAAAATAGAACTAACGTATGATCTAGCAATTCCACTTCTGGGTATTTATCCAAAGAAAATGAAAACACAAATTCAAAGAGATATATGCATCCCTATGTTCACTGCAGCATTATTTACAATAACCAAGATATGGAAGCAACCAAAGCGTCCATCCATAGATGAATGGATAAAGAAGATGTGGTATATACATATATACGATGGAATATTACTCAGCCATAAAAAGAATGAAATCTTGCCATTTGTGACAATATGAATAGACCTAAAGGGTATTATGCTAAGTGAAATGTGAGACAGATAAAGACAAATACCGTATGATTTCACTTATATGTAGAATCTAAAAAATAAAACAAACAAATAAAACAAAACAGAAATAGACTCACAGATACAGGAAACTAGTGGTTACCAGAGTTGGGAAGAGTTGGATGGTGGGTGAGACAGGTGAAGGAGATTAAGAGATACAAACCTCCAGCTATAAAATAGGTAAGTCATGGAGATGTAATGTACGGCATGGGGAATATAGTCAATAATATCATAGTAACCGTGCATGGTGGCAGATGGTAACTAGACTTATTGTGGTCGTTTCATAATGTATATAAATACCAAATTAGCATGATGTACAGCTAAAATTAATATGATATTGTATGTTAATTAAACTTCAATAAAAAAAGAAAAAACAAGACTATTGTGAATTAGAAACTGACTGGAAAAGATAGAGAAAAGAAACATGTATTTTTCTTTAGCAGCCAGGGACATATATCTCCTCCTTTTTTGGCCTATTATGTAAAACTAGTAATATTTATGATTCTAAAACCGAAAAACAAAGACCTCAAGTGGTTTTATTTTCATTTTAAATAAACTGAAAAATCTAAAAATTATCATCTTTGGAATGATGAAAAGAGTGTCTCCAAAAAAAGAGAAAAGAAAATAGGAAAGAAGGAGAAGGAAGGGAGAGAAGAACTGAGAGAGGGAGAATGAGAGAGAAGAAAGAGGGAGGATTCTTAGGGAATTTGAATTTGCAGTTATATTTTCCTCAATTACTGGATCATTTTCATGATACAAACAATGAGGAAGTATCACTGAATATTGTGTTTGATTGCACATATATTACTTTGGATTATATGAAACTACCATCTTTTGTACTTTCAAAGTGGTCACATATTAACAATTCTGTATAATCGTACCCAATTTAATATAACTTTCACTAAAAGTCACATATTTGTTAGATAATAATTACGTAATTTTTATTTCAGTTATGATTCTTTGTATTACTGACTACATATATATCTAAATAGAATTAGTACTTTTTATACCTTTTCTACAATTATTATCAAATATTGGTCTTTGAATTTGACTTTTAAAACAAATAGTGATTATTACTTTTCTTCGCATCAGTGCTACAATCTTCTCTACACTTGTCCTTTGGCTATACATTTCCCCCCCACACAGAACTCTAATAATTGAGCTTTATCTATTTTTCAAATTGAAAAAGAAAATGTGGAGCCTTCTGGGAACTTAGAACAGTCAGTAATGTTTTTTCTCAAAATTAATATATATTGAAGCCAAACCAAACTGTATTTGAAGCTAATTACTAACTCAGAGATCTTGGAAATCATGTTTAACATACATCAGCCTCAATTTCCTCAATTATGAAATAGAAACAACAGTATATATATGGCAGAGTTATTGTCAGAATTAAATTGTTTTGTGTGTACCTGGCATGTAGCAGGATCTAATAATACATGACTATGAGCTATTTTTTTCCTATAATGGTTCTGTTTTATCCATTAGAACATAAGGACCTTTGCTTATGATCAGGCTGATTGTTTAATTTAGGTGAGTCAACAAAGAAGGACAATTATTTTAATTGTCCTATTTTGTTTATGAAGATATGTTTGATAATTTTTTCTTTTATACTGTTTTTGTTTTGTTTTGTATTCTGTTCCTTTTCAACTTCCCACAATCAAGAATGGTATGAAAATATTTCAAAATGGAAGTCTCCTCCAGTCAGAAACCTTGTACCTGCTAACCGGAGTATCAGAATTGGTGGGAGGTGAAGAATCATTCAGTTTCTATATTGTGGAGATGAAATCTACAGGTCAGACTGGGTCCATGAGGCACCCAGGTGTTCCCAAGCCAGAATCTTTAAGAAGTCTCCTCACTCACATTGTACAGTCGGGGTTTCTTTTGTTGCTTCCATACCCCATCTCCGAATGAAACAAAAGCAACAAAACAAAACAAACAAAAACTTCAATAAAATAACACTTCAGTACTCCAAAGGTCAAAACATTAAAAAGAGAGAGAGAGAGAGATTCTTATACTACTTATGGAGGCAGACAAGAAAGGCAAAGTCATCTATGTGCATAAGAAGGCCAAAAGCAAAAAAGTCAGAAGTGGATGGAGATTTCTTACCCTGCTCACCTAGGCGCTCTCTCTCAAGCACATCATGTATATTGGGTTTATTCCAAAAGGTTTTTTTTCCCCCATAGAGAAAACATGTTATAAATTCTAGTTTGCTTCCTCCGTATTTGTCTAGCTTAATTAAAGGGCCTCTATTGTCCAGGGCAAGAGCTTCATGCTCTTACAGGCTCCTTCCTCTCATTCACACTTGGCTCACTCAGTCTTGCTTTTCTTTATTTGTTCCATTCCTCTGCCCCAATATAATTCTTTCTTTCTAGCCACCTTAAAATGCCTTTCCATCTCAGTTTGAGGTCTGAATACAGGGACACAAACCTCCTCTAGATGACTCTGATGGCTCCCAGCTTCTGATGTTCAGCATAGCGCCACTCACATAGACATCAGATTAAACACACAAGTAATCTGAGTCATGGTGACAAAATTAATTGAAGCTCAAATGCATTTTATTGAAGAACACATAACACAGCGGGAAGACACAGACTTTGAAACAAATGCATCTAGGTTGAAACGTCAGTTTGCCACTTTCTAGTTTTAGTTTGAGTGCTTTGAATAAAACTAACCTCTCTGAGCTTCAGTTGCCCCAGAAACTATGGCTCACAGGATGTTGTCAAGCTTAAAAGACAGAATGTAAATAAAACACTTAACAGTACAGGCACATCGCAGGTCTTTGCATTCGTCTCAGCCCTTCTGTCTGACCATCCCATTTAAGATATCCTGACAATTCTGGTGTTCAAAATTGTAGGCTTTATTTCTACAGTGAAATATTTCTAATATTTCACTATTATTCCTAGTATGCTATTGCTTTTTATGCTTGCTTGAAAGTCAAACTATTCCCTTTTGCTGACTTTTTATTTTCTTGGAACAAGGTCTCTCTCTTCTCAGCTTTAATTCCATTCTCTTCTAACGTCAGATGAAAATAACTTAAGTTCTCCTGAGGTCTGATCACAGGGACGCTATGGCCAGTCTTTCCCTTGATGATGCAGGTTGCCCTTGATTAAGACTTTCACCTTCATCAAATTTTTCCAAAACTCAGATTTTTGCCCAACTCTGCGCTTCATGAATGACCAATTTCTTCTTCTTTACTCTCTAAGTTTGTTATTAATGGACTCTCCATTCCTGTAACGTACATTTAATTATTTGCAATATGCCTGGTTAGTCTAGTTTATTTCCCTCCTAAATTAAGACAAAAATCTTCACACTTATGCTCATGCAAGCTCACAGAGAAACCTCCTTAGTCTTTAAAGGCCCTAACAGGAGTAGCTGAGCTGGTGCAGACTGGACTGGACAGAGAGGGCTCCCACCTCTTCATATTCCACAAGCCCTAGGAAGGTAGGTCACCAACCCAGGGCGCTGGTAGCAACACCAACAAATATTAGTACAAAAAACAAAAGCAAGAAACTCCAGCACTTTGTCTAAGGTTCTCTCTCATGGAAATTGCTTTCAACTTTGAAAGCTAACTAGCATGTATTGAGGATTTTCTTTGTGCCAAGTACTAAGCTTCACGAGTCTCCAATCTTTAAAATCTAATCCACGTTTTGAAATCATAAACAATACTTTTATTGTGGGAGACAGTGGAAAAAATTTTTTCCTATGGGTTAGTTTCTAACATTATGTACTGAGAGCAATAACAACTCAGTGCCTGGCAATAAAGTGTGGAAGAAATCAAACCGTAAAAATAAAGTACTATTCTTGAGTATTATTTTGAGGAAACTGCTAACAGATGTTATCCTCTTGTCCAGAATGCAAAAAAAGTTCCTAGTTTGGATTTAACTTCATTTTCACCTGAATGCGGAGTGAAGCTCCCCCAAGTTTAAGTGCATTATCTGTTGCTGCCTGTCCTTGGGGGCCTGAACAGGACTGACCTGACTTAAGTCGGCTCTATTATTACGTTTAAATGCCCTCACCACCCCCTTTCTCCAACCAATGTGTCAAAAAAAGCTACTGCTGTCACCAAACAAGGAGTCTTCATTGTTGTGACATTTCATTTATCTAGGCAGCGACATGCTTGAAAGGCGACTGCCTAGTTCTAAGTAAAGTATGGAAGACAATCAAACCCAGTTAAGCAAACCAGTGTTGACATATTAAATCATGCTTGAACCAAGAGAGCAAAAACAGACGACACACAAAACCTTCTAAAGAGAATTTTAAATAAATAAATAATACAGGTCAGTCGGGTTCTAAAAAAAGAAGCTTTTAGCATTGAAAAATACTGGGACTAGGTGAAGATGGCGAAATCATTCACAGAGGCAAGTTATTATGTTGCTTTCCGACTGTGGAGGGTAAAACTAGAGTTAGTGTGGGAAAGGGAAGAGTGGGGGGAACACGGCAAATCTTGGTGAGATCACTTCACATTACTTTCCAATCCATAAAATGGCAAATAAAATTTTGATAGTCCCATCCTTCATTTAAGAAATGTCCTAATGGAATCCTTTCAAAGCGCTTTGAATTCATCAGAGGAAAAGCCCTTATGCATATGGAGGAGTGTGTTATTATTCTCCTTCACAATCACACAGCAGGAACTTTGGAGCATTCATTCTCTAGGTCTGATTCCTGCTAACAATTCCATCAAAGAAATGGAGTTATCCATCAGTCAAATTATCATTTGCTCTAATTGTCACTTCCCCCAAAGAGTGGCTCTTCTTTCTTTCTGTTTCTTTTGTTTTTTTAAGTTATACCTTAACAACACTCAGATGAGCAGAGTATCTTCAGGCTCAGGAAAGATCAAAGCATATCAACAAATCACTTCCAGTTCTTACAGAAGAATCCCTACTGGTCAGCCTTAAATGCAGACAGCGCATTTAACCACCAAAGAGAATCAAACACTAGAAAATAAGATGTGATCCACATCCATGACCAGAAATAATAAAGGACACAAAAGCATTTTCATGTAATGAAAACCAGTTATGAAATCATGGGTAGCTCAAAATTCACATTCTTATTTTTACAGCTAATAAATGATACGCTTTCTAGAAAGAACTGTGCCAGAGCTAGTGCCTCTATGCCTTCCTTTTTTATAATAATTGGCTTGTCCTTCTGAACTAACATATAGGTTAAATTTAAAGGCAATAAACTATATAGTTTAGGTAAGCAGTATATTTGTCTCTTTTTCTGTGAGCTGTGTAAGCTGAATATATAAATAAATCAATTAGATAGACTGATACCTATAAATTAAGCTAAGCTGCTTATTAGCTACTTAGATAGTGTTCTGTACAACTCTCAAAAGTGGTTAAGGAGATTTTTCAAGGCCAATCCATATAGGAGGTGTACTAAATAAATCTATACAAGTAGAGCACAAAACAATGAACATATTAATAAGTGCGTTTATGTACTGTACAAAGTACAATAGTAGAATCAAGAATCTGAAGTTAAATATATGATTCTAATCCCAAGTCTAAAACATGGTGGCCACGTCGTGATATTAGGCAAGTTAATCCTTTCCCCACTCCCAACCCCTGGACCCCAATCTCTCTATTAGTTAACTGACCATCATAAAATTTATGATTAATATTCAAATTTTGATTACATAAGGTAATGTCACAGGGTGTGCTAAAAATACTACACCCCTCCCCCAAAATTAAAGTTTTCCTTGTTCTGCAAAGAGGGATAAATGTGTTTTATTTATTTTGTTATAATAGAGAGCTTATGGAATATATCAAGATTTCCACCTGTATCATATCTCAATTTTTAGTACCTTGAACAAATCTTATTATTCTTATTGCAATAAAGAGTATTGACATAACATCTCTAAACTCATGTCTTTTGCTTCCTTTTATATAGGATGAAATTATTTATTATAACTACTGAGTTGACTAATAATATAAAATTAAATTTTGTGGTATCATTTAGTATCCTTTATGCTAAAATTATTTTAAACAAAAGTCTGCCTACTAGCTTGCATTCCCAAGTTTCAAAAATGCTTCTTCTGGGGGCTGGCCCAGTGGCGTAGTGGTTAAGCTTGCATGCTCTGCTTCCGTGGCCAGGGTTCGCAGGTTCAAATCCTGGGCATGGACCTAGCACTGCTCGTCAAGCCACATGTAGTGGCATCCCACATAAAACAGAGGAAGACTGGCACAGACGTTAGCTCAGCAACCAGCTTCCTCAAGCAAAAAGAGGAAGATTGGCAACCAATGTTAGCTGAGGGCCAATTTTCCTCACACACACACACACACAAAAGTTTCTTCTGTACTCCTTTCTCAAAGCCAACATGTCCTTTTGCCTAAACTAATTTTTATAATTTTTCTCTTTTGGTGAAGCTTGAGAGATTTTGATAAGACAAGATGAAAAGAATGTAACGAAATGGAGGGACATTTTCCCCCTAAATGTTTTGTAAATCACTTAAATTCTAATGCTATTTGCAGAAGAAGAAAAGTAAAGATACCTTTTTCCCCATTCATTGCAATGTTAAAATATAAATTTTCTTAAAAGAAAAAGCTTACTTTATTTGCCAAATGTTTCAGTTTAATATTTTTCTCACATATCAGCTCTTTAGTAAAACAACGTGTTGACTAAAACAAATATGCCATTGAAAAAATAAACCGTTTTTTAAAATTTCTGATATAACTAATACGTTTAAATTTTGTACTTGGTGGCTAGGGAGTGTTCCAGACAGGGAAGTATATATCTTTCACTAATTTTAGCTTCCTGTAAGTCTGTAATAATTTTTTTTAAATTAAAAGTTTTATATTTGGGCCTTGTATACTTGGGGAGGCTAGACTCAAGTTTAGGACCTACTACTTTGCCCAAGGCTTTTGGTTTCAACAACGTGAAGGCCTAAAAAAACCTGAAAATGCTCCAGGTACAAACACCAGAAACGCCAAATTAAACAGAACAAAGTTTTGAGCTGATAAATTCATATATCAGGACCCACGAAATGGAGGCCGTCCCAGTGGGTAAAGCAGCCTGCATTCACTGGAAACACCTGTTGAGGAATCCTAACATACACCAGTCACAATCCTCCAACTCAGCTAGAGCTGACTCACCTTGCCCTAGAAAACAGGACCTGCTAGCCTTATAAGGAAATCCCCTTCTGGCCAATCTCGCCCTGTTTCTGCATTGCCTCATCTCGCTATAAAACTCGCACTTGGCCCAGATCCCTCTAGAATAGTGTCCCCCTGCTTGTGAGGCTCTGTGCTCCCTCAACCTGTGGACTGTTTTGCCTTGAATAAAGGACATCAAACTTGTCACTAAATTGTTTTAGCTTCGTCATTTGACAAGGCTGATTTTGCTGTGTTCTGTTTTTTTTTTTTTTTTTAAGATTTTTTTTTTTATTTTTTCCTTTTTCTCCCCAAAGCCCCCCGGTACATAGTCGTGTATTCTTCGTTGTGGGTTCCTCTAGTTGTGGCATGTGGGACGCTGCCTCAGCGTGGTCTGACGAGCAGTGCCATGTCCGCGCCCAGGATTCGAACCGTCGAAACACTGGGCCGCCTGCAGCGGAGCGCACGAACTTAACCACTCGGCCACGGGGCCAGCCCCTGTGTTCTGTTTTAATGCTGGGAAATTACAAGAAAAGTAATTCAAAAATAAGTCTAGGTGGCTGGCCCAGTGGCGCAACAGTTAAGCTCCCAGGTTCTTCTTTGGTGGCCCAAGGTTCGCCAGTTTGGGTCCGGGGTGCAGACCTACACACCACGTATCAAGCCATGCTGTAGCAGGTGATCCACATATAAAGTAGAGGAAGATAGGCACGGATGTTAGCTCAGGGCTAATCTTCCTCAAAGAAAAAAAGAAAAAGAAAAAGTCTGGGAAGGGCAATCCACAGGGGGTTAGAAACAAAGAGGGACACAAGCCTGGCATGCTGCCTGCTAGAGCTGATCCTGCTGCTCTGCAGGCCAGGTGCGTGAGGTGGGCTCTGGGAAACCAGGAGATGTGGATGTTAACACTCCAGAGGTCAGGAGAAAAGGCCATACATAGCCTTGTGCCAAGTGCGGAGCACTTTAGAGTGAAACCTTGAATTGTTGGCTGTGCCATCAAGAGGGCACTGAGTAAAAACACTTGCCCTTGTGCACAAGGAGAGCCAAAGAGGCTTGTGTGTGTGTGACCTCTTGATGAGAGGAAGAATTCACAGTCTTCAAGGATCAAAATCTGTGGCCTTCACTAGGTGAGGTTTTGGGGTGTAAATTTACACTAGCCACCAAAAGCTACCAAACCTTAATCCTAACTATTACAATGCTTAGCAACACTGGCTGCACATTACAATCCCCTGGGGAGCTTTTAAAAAATACTGATGCCCAGGCCAGCACCACACAATGGAATCGGAATTTCTTGTAGGTGCGTCTTGCACCAATATGGTTTAAAATTATTGTGTTGCACTGTAAATGTTGAGAACAGCAGAATTAGAAAAAAGTTGGTCCCAATAATATTGCATCAGTAGGAGGAAATGCTAAATCATGTGAGGAACTCCTATAAGTCAATAAAAACACAAACATCCCACAAATGAACAGCTAATACATAAATAAGAGTGATCAGAATATGGGTGCCTTTGTACTTTTTTCTCTACTTTGCCGTGGTTTGATTTTTTCCCCTAATTTGCCAATATTGCCTATTTATGATAATAGTAGAAAGAATTGATAGTAAATATGGGATTCCTAAGTCAAGATGCAATTAAGAGAAATAAAAAAGAAAACAACATCATTAGGTCTAATACTGTCAAGAGTTACATAATTACAATCTACTTCAAAAAACTGTATTAAGAAACATCTGGAGGGGGAGATAAATAATTAACTCGATAGTTCTTAAATAACATAGATAGTGCAATATTTTGACATATATTTAAAGGGATTAGGCTAAATATATTCCAGTCTTGCCCTTATGTAATTCTATGGTCCTAATTTAACTGTACCTCAGTTTCCTAAGCTGCAAAGTAAAGAAGAAAAGAGCATTCACTTCAAGAGTCCTTCATATCTGTGTTTCTCAAACTTCACTGTACATAAAAGACACCAACATATCTTGTTAAAATGTTGATTCAGAATCAGTTTTTCTGGAGTGGGACCTGAGCTTCTGAATTTCTAAAAAGTTCTCGGGTCATGCTGACACTGCTGGTCTGTGTCCCACTCCTGAAGGAGGCAGAATGTGTATTGTATTATTTAATATTTCACATAGGAAGAAAGTTGGGCTCAATCTGGTTTTGCATTTGGCCATGGTCACACACCATCCAAATGGAAGAGTAAGATTTGAACTGAGGGCTGCATCGCCTTCAAACCCAATGCCCTTAATTTCCTGCACACAAAAGTCTCCTGGCGATTTCACAGATCAATTTCAAGGTTCTAAGTCTACATTTTATGCAAATGTTGGCTACTTCGTTTCTTATCATTTGCATTCATTCTTTTGAACTATTTGCTCTTAAGAATGTGAGAGTGGACATGGACATGTTTGCTGAATCTTACTCCATGAGTTTTCAACACTGAATTTCTGTGTACATACAACTTTTCCCCTGAAAGTTATACTGATTTATGTGATCAGACTGTGAAAGTCCTTTTGCTGCTACCCAATAATAAGAAAAGGAGCAAAGGATAAAACAAAAAGACTATGTTTCAGTCTCCTAGCACATTTAAATGTCATGGATTTTAAATATATCAGCTAAGATATGGTCTTTGTAAGATCTTTCTCATTAAACATTTTTGCTGATAATTATCTTTCTATGTTAATTTTTATAATAAGAGGAACCTATCCAGTGCATCTCATTTTAACAAATGTTTATTACCAAGAAGTGTTTACACAGTGTGAGCCACTTGAACATAAATACGATGATTAATTCTCTACCCATATGATCATGATGGAACTCAAGATCATTAATCTTAAAATTCATTTGCACGGTAACAATATAGAATGTGCCATCATCATGATAAAACATCCTAGAGATCTTCCCAAAGTAAAATTTACAAAGTAGTTATCATTATTACAGTATACACAAGGTAGAACATTTATCTGTTATATTTATTCTAAATTAATATAGAGAGAGAAATAGGGAGAAAGAGAGAGAGAGAGACAGATTCAAGATTTTCAGTAGTCCCCTTTCTTTTATGAGTAAGAAAGTAGGAGTACTAGTCAAGATTAAAAGTTTGTCCAGGAGGGACTACAGAGCATTTGGTTCCTCTATTTCCTTTCTTTCATTGCCAAGTCTCCCCTTTTCACTATGCACATACAGGAGAGGATTCACAAGGTACTAAACATTATCGGACCAATGAAACGTTAAGTTCTTAAAAACGAAAGGCTTTCACTCTCAACAGGTGTAATAATTTACAAGTTGCCATCCGCCAATACTGCTCATAAAGAAACTGAATCATTTCATGTTTGATATGCGTGTATTTGACCCTAGATATTATTAGGAATTCTCTATCCTTGAGATAGTATAATATGTATAGGAAGAGCCTCTTTTAGCAGGTAATTTCAGGAATTAGGAGCTCTTTTATTACTCATTTTAATATGAAAATACATTTTTAAAACGATAATGTAATTTTAGAAAGAAAAGAGATAGACACAAAATTGATTAATGTGATATAATAGATCTCTGCATGGAAAATTCCCTCTGCTTTTTGAGCCGTTTCCCATACTCTCTCCGTGGCTTTTTTTTTCCCACACCTATCTTGAACATCACCTTTTCAGAGAAACATTTTCTTACTGCCCTATCTGAACTTGCACCCTCACACTGCCATTAACAACTCTCACAAATTGTAACTGTAGATGTGAGTCCGTATGCATGTTTGTATGCCTATGCGTCTGTGTTCCTAGGATACAGGAATTGTACAGAAAGGATACAGCACCTAGTATGATAATAACTTAAAGAATGAGTGATAATATCTAAAAAGAGAGCAAATCTTCTTTATAAAGGTGGTTCTACTGTATTTACACAGTTTTTATCACCCAATAAATAAAAATGTAGGATTATCGTTTGGTAGATGATATTGCTCAAGAATATAATATATGGTTTGAGAAAACTAGAGAATTTTATAATCTGAAGCTACCTGCATTTTACAGTAGACAGACACATATACCTTTATTTTTATTTTTAATGAGAGATATAAGAAATAGCTAAGGTTCATTAAATAAGTACTGTGTGCTAGGCACTATTGTAAGTACTTTTCATACAATGTCTCCTAGGATTGCTATGAGGCAGTTAGAGATGAGTAAAGCAAAGACTAGAGAGATTCAATAACTTGCACAGAGATATAGAGCTGATAAACAGCAGAGGTAGGACTGGGATCCAGGCATTCCAGCCCAGAATCGATGTGCTTAAACCACCAGAGTATGCTGCCTCTCAGAAGCAGAGTATTTCCCACCATATCCTAGTTGAATTAGTGACATTTCAAAATGTACACCCACTTCACTCTGTGGAATTTTAAGAAAAAAAAAATGTTCACTTTTGCAAAAGGTAACTAGTCTATAAATATATTTAGTTTTAGCAGCACATCTGCTCATTTTGGGAAAGTGAGTTATTTCCATTAGTTGTTCTCAACTGGGAGCGATTTCGCCCCCAGGGGACATTTAGCAATATATAGAGGCATTAAAATGGCCAGTAGATGTCTTTCTGCATTGAGTGGATTAGAGGTCAGGGAAGCTGCTAAATTTCCTACAGTAGGACCACTTCCTTCCCCCACAAAAAAGTATCTGACCCAAAATATCAATAGTATCAGTGCTGGGAAAGCTTGATTTAGAAAAAAAGAAAAGGGAAAACAAAAATAAATGCAGAGTATGCTCTAAAACTTTAATAGAACTAATCTAAAACTATTCAAGTGAGGAGTTTAAAAAACTCTATGTCATTATTCTCATGTGTAATACCTGCAAATGGATAAATGACCTTACTTAATTGTCTTGGTAGAGGTTTGCAGCAGCAGGACACACACACACACACACGCAACACTGACATTCTGTAGTCCCATAATTGCCATCTTTTGTTAAAATTTCAAAATTAAGATTAGTTTCCTTCTGTTGCATAAAAGAGCATACCAAATAGAACCAAAAGTTCAGCCCCTTTGATTTTTTTGGTGATGCGCCTAATTAAAAATAACTAGGCTCTCCAATGCATAATTACGTGAACACCTAATATACTATATTTTCAGCCAATTTTGTTTCAAACATAAATATGCACCAGAAGTATGAATGATCGACATACTACTCCCCACAGAATCTGTGCTGTTTCTGAATCAAGGCTCTTTCTTGAGCTCAGTATTTTCACTACATCTTCCTTGCTGTGCAATCATCTCCCAGTTGGACAATTAAGAAGTGCTTTTTCTCCACGGCGCCTGGCATGTAACCCCCCTTACCCTGTACTTTAGCATGCACTGTATACCTTCTTCACTCTGACTGGTTTTGGCAGTGACCCACAATCTAAATCTCTTTCCTCCATTTGATATAAGTGAAACTATAATTATCCAGGGGTAATTTCAAATTACTACTTCATTCCACTAGCAACTGATGAAGATTAGTGGTCTTGCCTTGCATCTGAGTAAGTCAGCAACATAATCACAAGAGAACTCAGCAGGCAACTTTTGATTCATGTGAACTCAATTACTTCTGTCAAACACATTCACTTCAATAAAAAGCAGAAATTTCCAACATAGGTCTTTGCTAACAATTTTGTACTCAAAAAAAATTCCCTGACTCTTAAGAGAAAAAATAGCATGAATTTCATCAGAAATAATAATAAATAACAAGTAGGGAAACATACTTGTATAAATGGGTTTAATACATTATTAGTTTCTGAAAATAAAGAACATTTCAAAGAAATAAATTTGTATATTTAAAGCAGTTTATTATAGAAAATTCAGGCATATAAGTAAGCCTTAGAAAAGTAATTGCACTCTATATTTTAAGCTAATACCATAGAAACCAGAGTATTTTATTACCTCATTAAAATTGGATTATTATGGGAAAGGTAGTCAATTTCTCTTAAAAGAAGTTAAATGGGGGCCATGAAGATGATAGATCACAAATTGCTAAATGGATAGGGACTTCAGAATCACTTCTTGGTTGTCTTCTAGGTTGAACCCATATGTTAAGGAGCTGCCTCACATTCTGATTCCTGAAGGTTTAGTCTCTAAAAGCCCATGTGTCAACTCCATCACACCCTGCACGTATATGAGGTCACATGAGCACAGTCCCACAGCAACTACCTGGTCACCAACTATTACAGACTCAGTAAATATTAACACATGATAATCGTTACAACAGATTTACTCAAACTTCAGCTTCTTAACATAGTTGAGTCTTTAATTAAATCCCAACATGTTTTGACTGTCAAAGAAACTGAGTAATTAAATGTAAACATAGAACAAGACTATATTATAAAGACATTTCAGTATGTGATTTTGAGGTCCACAAAAATCACTAAGATGGCCTCTATAATAGTTAATATATCATAAGCCAATCACATGGGCTTTAATACCTGGAACTTGAAAATCTGGTCAGAGAATCTTACGACTATAATAGGATTAATTTAAAAGAAGTATTTGTCAATGTTGTGACCAAGGAGACTCTCCACAGATAAATGCGAAGGAAAAAGAAATCAATAATTTTAAAATGCAGTATTCTTTTGTGCCTTTGCCCAGTCTACTTCCTCTTTTGAATTCATTTTCCCTACCTCTTGCCCTTTGATTTCTTTCTCATTCCTTAAGATTACATACTCTATCCCTGCCATCAGGGAGTATGTAGTCTAACAGGGATAGGGAGGGTCATTATCAAGTAATAAATTAACAAATATATGCAAAATCTTAACTCTAAATGGTTTTCTGAAGGAAAGACATAGGATGTATATATATATCTCCTAGGAGATGTATGAGATATATGAGAAACTGAAAGAAGGTAAGTGTGGCTGGTGCCTAGGGAAGGGCAAGAAGCAGAGTGTAAGATGTGTCTGGAGAGAAAATAGGGGCAAAACCATGCAGGAACTTAAGCTACTACAAAAACTTTATCTTAAAGGAAACCATTGAAGTGTTTAAAGTGTGTGTGTTGGGAGTAGGCGGGACAGATGAGGATGAGTGTGTGAAACAAGCAGATTTGCATTTTTGTAGAGGTGACATATTTATACAGCTCAAAAGTCAAAATTATATATAAAGTCATTTATTGTATTTGAAAATAAGGTTTCAACAAGATATGCTTAAAGATTGGAGGAAAAAGGAAATACAGCAAAGTGAATGATTTTAGGAGAGATTTGGTTGATAATGTCTATAAATATTTTGTGATGGAGTGGAACGAGGTAGTGAGTCAGAAGGAGATGTCAAGAATGATTCCTAATTTCTGGCCTATCAAGAATAGTTCCAAAACATCAAGATCTCCAGTTAAAGCTTTGGGGATAGCATGTTAAGATCATATAATGAGTTAGATTTGGAGTTATGGTGGAATTTCTCTCTCACACACACACACACACACATTTACATTCACATATACATAATATGTACATGCCTCGATATAAATGCCTCGAGATTATCTATGATGCCTTAATTCTCCAAAACAAAACTTCAACGTATACTTATTCATTAAATGAGACGTTATTTATAGAATAATCATTTGAAATTCCTCGTAGAGTGGCCACATACCATTTGTACATTGGAAAACGCCAAGAGGCTTTATTCATACAAACTACGTTGTGTAGAACGCCCTCTGGGATATGTAGTCCACAGCCTTCGTGATACCATAGCCTTTGTTCCTACTACCAGGTGGACTAATAAACACATTAATTATGACAGAGTCCAGTTCAGTGAAGTTTTCTACAATTTAGCCTTTCCACTTCATCCCACTATCCCTCAGTTATGTCTCTACTTATCAATAATTGAGTATGAGAAGAGAAAGATACACATTAAATGCCTGCACTAAGAAACATTCTGTCAGAACACTACTTCCCCAAGATCTTTTCATGATAAGCACCTGCAGAATGTTTTAATTCCAGCAACAATCAAAAATTATCTTCTAAATATGCAGAGGGTTTTTTATATCCTCTGTCCATCTGGATGAAGACAAACGTCACTGTGTTCTGAACTAAAGTGACCACGTATTCCCTAAAACCATATACAAAAATCGAATAGAGCATGTTGATTTAGAAAACTAGTAAACAAATTTTTAGAAATAACAAGAATTATATCATAAATAGTTTAGGAAAAAGAATGAAATGTATGCAATAGATTGCATTTAACGCCTGCTTCTGATGCTACACTTAATGTATCCTCACCTTACACCAAGAAGACTGCCCGGAATAAAACAGTTGAGACAATGTCAGCTAGAGCTTTCCTTTAAATCCAATAATGAATAAAATATGATTCATTTCCCTGACAAAGTTAAAATCGCTCCTGAAATATAATTTTGATTTAATAAAACTTTATATACATACATATGTGTACATATGTATGTGTGTATGTTCATATATATATATATATATATATATATATATAAGTATAAGGAGTTGTAGCTTGCATGTAAAAGCAACCATACACTTAACTGTAGATGATCTGGTAGAGATACAAAATATGGGCTGATGCTGAAAAAGGACATTTATATACAATGCAGTATGTTTCTACCAAGAAATAATTAAGCCAAGTCAGTACGATTTACAGGTAATTTCCCTAGTTTTGTTTGCCTGGCTCTATAACCAACCTACAGTCAGACCTGGACAAACTTGAGCAAGTTCGATTCATATTATATAGTGGATTTAGAAAAAAAAAATGCACCTGAAGCTTCGAGGTGTGATTAGGGGACTTCTCAGTATTTGGTTTCCTCCTCAGTTAATACACATTAACTCTCATTACCTATTTAGCCTGCGCACACCATGGTGAAAACCAGTTCAGGTTCATAAGGACGAGTGATTTTTTTCTTAAGGAAAATATGTTTTGTCCTCATAAGCTGTTCTTCACTTTGACATAAAGTACTATGCTGTTTCAAAAAGCCATTGATAAATATCCAAGTTTAAAAGGACAGCTCACCATATTATGGGCAAAATGAGGGTATTTTCAAATAAAGAGGGAAGCATGCATGATCAAGTTTCAATTTAAAAGAAAAATTAAAACAGAAAAAAATCTCCAAGTGAAAATTGCTTTGAAATGACCTTTTTGCATTGGCTCTATCTCCAAATGGTTATTTTGTTGGCACTACTTATTATGCATTTAAAATTGACCTGTAAATGTTTTTTTTTTTTTTTGAGGAAGATTAGCCCTGAACTAACTGCTACCAATCCTCCTCTTTTTGCTGAGGAAGACTGGCCCTGAGCTAACATTTGTGACCATCTTCTTCTACTTTATATGTGGGACGCCTACCACAGCATGGCTTGCCAAGTGGTGCCATGTCCGCACCCGGGATCTGAACCGGCGAACCCTGGGCCACGGAGCAGAACATGTGCTCTTAACCACTGGGCCACCAGGCCAGCCCCTGACCTGTAAATTTTTAAAACCAAGAATGTAACAGCAATTATATGTAAACAACACAGTAAACTAAGTCAGGACAGCTTACAGATATTTTCCTATGGAGTTCATATGGCTGAACTTATTACTGAAGAATTTTTAAAAGCAGTTAAAAGCCTAGAAAACAAGTCTCATCTAAGATTTGCATTTGAATTTTATACAGCAAATAAAGAGTACTATTTTCTCTTCATGGAAAGAAAACAGCAATAGGGTAGCAGACAATAATCACACAGAGAAAGTTACAGACGAAGAAATAATCCTTTGGTTTGAGTTGTTCAAAAATAAAACTTCTGAAAGCAAAATGAATATGAAATATTACACCGCAAGTTAGACGGTCTCTGAGTATTAATTATGTATATCCAATAAAATATTACATTAAATCTTTCATCATTGCCAGAAATTTTAAAATTCTGAGAAGAGAGAAATCACAGGTGAAGAGAAATAATCTCCATAAATTAGCAAAGTAAAAGGTCATGTGCTCCTCATCTTTGGAAGAAATACATATACATGACCCAACAGAAGGAGACAGGCCCTGCAGATCCACAGGCAAACCCTTACCTTGACAGGTGCCATTTTTCTCTTCATATCCTGCCTTGCACATGCATTTCCCGATGGGCACCAGCCACTCCCCTTCAGCGCTGCAGTGCATTTTGGGTGGTTCATCTGTCACAGAATGATTGACACAGGAGCCCGACACTTCCAGCAACTGCGAAGAATCGGCTCCAGTGATAGTGTCAGGGAAGACAGCCAAGTGTCGTACCACAGAAGGGCATTTTTTATAGTACACGCGCACAGAAACCAGAGCAATGCAAGCACCCACATCTTGAAAAGCAAGATAAAATCCCTTTTTGCTTAGAGGTCCCACATCTCTGACCTCCGTATTCAGTTTCATGACGCGGTCACCAAGATCAAGTTCTGTAAAACTTTCATCGGCAGCAATGGTATCAATTTTGATGTACTGGTTTTCCTTGATGTTTCTCCCATTCTCATCATCTGATTCAAAGTAATACATGTTAAAAGTCTCCTTACAGGTCCCCAGGCCTCCAGGAAGGCTGTTACAGTCCCGCAGAGTAAACTTGAGTTCTATGAAGATTCTGGAAGCACCTTCATTGGAGATCCAACTGGTCAAAAGCCAGTTATTCTGATTCTGTTCCATAACTTTGCATACTTGGTATGTGTGGATAGGGGCATAATTTTCATCAACTTCACCAATCTCTTCCCACTGTGTAATATAAAATAGAAAGACAAAAATTTCCAAAAAATTAGAAAGTAACCGGTAAAAATAGTCAAAGGTAACTAATTCAGCTGTGGAAATTTCTTTAGCCTCAATGTATACCATTGGGAGAAGGAGCTATATAGCAACAATTAAAAAATATATATATTTCCCTTTTTAAATTAAATAAATTAATAACATTATTCGTTGTCTGCAACACAACACAAAGGTAAACACATACGAACGATATTCCCCAGAAAAAAGAATGTTTTTCAAAGTAAAAATAAAACAAAATTGAACATGGATGAAATTAACAAGAAAGAACAGTGAAAGGAAAGAATATTTGTATGTATGTGTGGACAAAAGTTAAATATATAAACTAACAGAGTAGATAAAGTTTAAGAGAAAAAAGGAAGTACGATTTTTTTTAAAGACAACAACAGGAAAAAAAAGCAGTAAATGTGGAAAGGAAAATAGAAAAATGTAACATGTGAAGCCACATTTATTTAATTCCGGCATGTTACAAATAATACATCAATGTAATAAAACTTGAAAGAAAATTCATTAGTTTAAAATTAATAATAAATGCTTGTTTTATTGAACCAATCTGTTTAGGACTCTTTTACAAACTGGATAACTAAATGTTTATTCACAGATTTATGTAAAATTATAAACCTAGAGACAGGTGTAAAATAGAGATAAAAATTATAGATTAGTAATATGGACAGCCTTGTCATTTCAAATACTAACCGACTCTTGTTATATCCTGAAAATGCATTACTTCTTTCTTACCAATGCATTATTTTATACATAATGACCTTAAGAGTTCTGAATATATACAGGGTATAGAAAAAATTAAGTATCATTTATATAGA
The DNA here is from genome assembly GCF_041296235.1 of Equus asinus. Taxonomy (NCBI): domain Eukaryota; kingdom Metazoa; phylum Chordata; class Mammalia; order Perissodactyla; family Equidae; genus Equus; species Equus asinus. Next base: position 111,322,363 of record NC_091792.1, on the reverse strand, counting down.
TTCCAAAATAATATTTGATCTATTAAAATACTACAGTTTTAAGAACTATAATCACTTTCTGAACAGTACAGAACCAAATTTTTATTCATCATAAAGATGTTCCTATAACTTAAGAAATAAACCTATATAAAATCTATGTGTACAAAACTATATCTAACTTTGTTTTAAATCTTTAAAAATGGCCCTGAAACACACAAAGCAAGGAAATCATCCTGACTTTCAATAAATCCAGAATATGATTTCAGACACTAGGCATTATAGATCATAAACTTCATAGAACATCATTTCTTTAGACATGAAATTAAATAGAGCTTTATTTCTTGAGTGTGTTCAGCTGACAAAAATGTGAAAAATGTGGAGTCACAAGAGATGCACATAAATTGTATGTCTTAGATGGCTCCTCTCTAGCTGCCATCAGACGGACTAAGTAAAAGGTACTAATGAAGGAAAACCGCTGAGCCTCTTAAATTCACAAGAGAGAGACATCAAGATTTTATCTTGCCTAACAACTTTCACACTATGGTGTTATGTGAAGCCTTAGTTCTCTCATTTAATCTCACTTTTGTTCTCTCTCAAAATGTATATAAATTCTACTTAGTCTCTGGTTTTCTAAACCAGCTATCTATTTCAGCACTCTGTCATTAAACCACTTACATTTTCTTCCTGAAGTGATCCAGGTATCAATAACTTTGTTATAAATGGCTATTGAATGTCACGATTAATATTACATGCAAAAGAGCACTTCAAATAACTAAATGAAAACAATAAAAATTATCAACTTAGTGTTATAAAATTAATTAAATATATATTCCTTGAATGAGTAAAATGAAAATTGGCATCATAAAACTCTTCTCTGAAAAAAGAAAATCAAAATGCTACACTACGTATTTCAGATTTCTTTTACTTTATAATAGTCTTCCAACACAAAACACAAATGGATTTCAAGTCCTTGGCCTTAAATCATTTATAGAAGACTTATTTCTGCAGCATGTGTTTTAACAGAACCCTGCAAGCAAGTAAAAGGAATTGGACAAGTAAAGAGAAATGAAATAGTAGCATCTTCCAGATTATAAGAGAAGCATTTCACAGTCTTTGTCTATACAGAGTCCAAGGTACCACAAATATTACTAAAAATGCAAGCCAAGCAGCACTTGACAAGACAGCTTAATAGTTACTGCTTCAGGTGATAATTTCAAAGTATGTGCATAAGCATCTTACTTCTCTGAATATTCTCAATTAAGAAGAGAAAAACTGTAATTTTCTTTGATGTTAGAAATATACCATGGTGGGATTTTATTTATTTTTCTTTTCAAATGTCCAAAATATAAATGAAGGCTCACATTTTCTATTTCTGAGGAATGAGGAGAAAGACTTTAATTTAAATAATTATGGCCATAAGCCATTCAGATAATCAAATAGGTAATATACACATATTTCCCCAAAATATCCGCTCCTATCTAGACAAATATACTAAGAACCAAACAAAATATTTCATTTATTTTAGATTGGCTAGTTGAAATAAAACCACAAATTCTTCCAAGTTTTCTTTCCTTTTAATACAAAGTGGACATCTTGCTGTCCTCAGCAAAAATCGTACCTATGAAGAAGAAACCAGGTATTGAAGAGAAATAACACTCATCAAGAACTTAAGAATGTGGCAGGTATATTCCTAGATATTTTTGCAAATGTCATGTCATGCCAAGGAGATTACAGCAATTCAATGAAGGGTGCAGATAGAAAACACAGTATTTTCGGTTCAATTTGGTTGGATTTCCTGTGATCCCGTGGTTTAATAAAAGTATCTGAAGATCTTTTGATTACTATAAACAGTATGACTGGGCATTTGGAAGTGTGGTCACTGAACACAATATGGTGACTGTAGCTCTGTCCTTCAGGTCTAGCAACTTCTCAAGGCCCACCCTCCAAGCTCATGCTGTTCTCTGTGTTTCTTTCCTCCTTATTCCTATTCCTTTGCTTTAAGATTAAAGAACTGGTTTTACACAGTCAGCTTGGGTTGGCTTTATTTCTTTCCCGGATGGTTGGGCTTGCTCCTTTTCCTGCTGGGCACTGAAGACTCCAAGTCGGCTGCATTCTAATCCCACACCTGGCCGGGCATCACAAGTCAGCCACGTTCATCAGAGCAGTGAAAAAGAAAACTGATGGATTTTCATATCCGTATGTGCATCATGGTGTTACCAACTTTCCCTTCCCAAGCCATTAAGAATTATTTTCTCCCTGCCTGCTTGCCCATGGCCCTATTCAGTTTCCTGCCTCCAGCTCCCATTGTCTCTTACCTTGTTGGCATAGCACTCATTCCAGTCTCCTATCCTATAGATCACTTCTTTTGCCTTCAGAACTTAAAAATATCATATCATGACATGCAGCGCAGTTAGAACCTCCCTTACATTATGACCCAAAATACACAGTAGGTATCATCCTGCGAACAGAGTTGATCTTGACCTTTCATGGTAGCAGAGTTTACCTACTGTCTAGTTCTGTTTTCATTATTGTGTTCCTATGTATCTTGTTTCTACAGAGAGACTAACTTATTGAGGTTAAAGTACAGTAGTTAGAAACCTTGTAGTAGAAGCCTGAATGGAAATACTTGATTTATCTTGTACGGAGGAAGGATTATCAGTTTGAAGCCCCGGTTTTAGTCCCAGCTTTTACAATATCTAGATATATAAACGGAGACCCAACTACTGGCACGCTGGCTACATAATTTAGAGGGAGAACTGAAATGCTCTATCCCAGTCGTCTAATGTCCAATATAAAACATCAGAAGGGGACTTAAAAGATCTGATCCTACTGTTCATTTTAGAAATGAGGAAATTGAAGACGAGACAAAAGAAAAGATCTTCTCAAACTCACAGAGGACCACTCTGACCATCTGATCACCCTCTCTGCCTGTGTCCACCTGTCCTCTTTCAGCACATCTCTGTCCTTGATGTGTGTGTGGGACTTCTTGATTCACTGCATTGATTGCTGCTCCACTCTGTTGAAACTAGATTCACATTGTTTTCAGACATAACGTAACCATAAACAATTTTTCCTTTTTTCCTTCCTTTCCTCCCTTCTATTTTCCTTTCTTTCCTTCCTTCCTTCTTTCTTCTATATATCTTAATACTCTGAAATACAGATGTGAAGGAAGAGACATGAGTCTCTTATTCTCTACTGTATCTCAGAGTCTGACACCACAGGACATAGAGTGGGCACTTGATATCTTACAATGAATGAATTAATATCAAACATATACACATCCCTCCTTAGTCCAGAGATCCAATAATCTGAAATAATTCAAAGATGGTAAATAAATGATTGTATGATTTGTCTATTGTTTTCATTTGAACAAAAATAAATCTCATTCCCTGTAAGTTGTCTGCATTTTATAAATTCAAATAAGAAGGAATTCATAAATTCGTATTTTTGGAAAATTAGGCTTCAGTAAAAAGCTCTAAGCATTTATTTCAAGACATTTTCTTATTCCAGTAATTCATACGATTATTTTGTTTAGTTTTGCATATTAGCCTGTAGAACTATTTTTCATTGGCATTAAATTTTTCCAATTATAACCTACAGCTTAGTTTACATAGATAACTTTTGAGCATGACATGTTTCAAAATATTTAGTTTTTCATTTTCAGTCACTAACCTTCTTCACCATACTGTACAGAATAAAAGCCCAGGATATAGCATATCACTTAGTGGCATTATACCTTATTTCATATTTCAGTCAAAGATATTAGGACTATCGTAGTGATTTTCTTTTGCAGAGTGATGTAAAAACATAGCTAGAAATCTGACATGCCCAAACCATAAGTTTGTAACAAGACCTTGTTTACCGCTTACACACTTCCTTGAATATAGAGCTAACCGCTCATTACCCTTTAACATCACAGTATTTTGCATAGAATGCTTTTTTTCTTTTCTGAGAAAGATTAGGCCTGATCTAACATCTGTCGCCAATCTTCCTCTTTTTCTTTTTTGGCTTGAGGAAGATTAGCTCTGAGCTAACATCCATGCCAATTTCCCTTCACTCTATATGTGGGTCGCCACAACAGCATGGCTAATGAGTAGTGTAGGTCCATGCTTGGGATCCAAACTCAGAACACAGGCTGCCAAAGCAGAGTGTGCAGAACTTAACCACTACACATGGGACAGGCCCCTATATCATCTTTTGAAATGTTCCAAAAAGAAACAAACTGTAGGCTTCCAATTTTATTCAAACTATTTTTAGATGTCATTTATTATGATTTTCAGTGTGCATGTGTAGTATAGTTGCTAACTTCACTGAAGACATCCTGATCTCAAATTACTGATTAACTGTTTTGTTTGCAGGGAACGATTCACCCTAACATCTGTTGCCAATCTTACTCTTTTTTTTTTTCCCTGCCCAAAGCTCCAGTGCATGGTTGTATATCCTAGTTGTAAATCCTTCTAGTTCTTCATTGTGAGCTGCCTCTACAGCACGGCAACTGACAGATGGGTGGTGTCATTCCGTGACCAGGAAAAGAAACTGGGCCACCGAAGCAATGAGAGCACTGAACTTTAACCAGCAGGCCATCAGGGCTGGCTCTAATTAACAGTTTTTTTTAAAAGAGCGGTACCTCTTCATGATCTTATGAAATGTCTGGGAAATTGTTTGACTATCTGCTCAAATTTGAAAGTCAGGCACTTTACCCATTTAACCAGTGTGCAGCACATTCCTTTTGCTATCTCGTAATATGTTTATGTAAAGTATAGAATTTCTGGAAGCTTCCTGCTATTGCAAAAATCAGATGAAGTACAATATAAAAAATCAGAAACTTCAAACAGAGCAAAGATCTTTTGTTTTTTTATTAGTGTCTAGTTTATTATAGTAATTTACATTTTTAATATCAGATTTTCAGTTTCATTATTTTATATTTTTTCTTTCAATTTTCTATACAGATTAAAATTAGGTAATATATACTCAAGTAAGGACCTAAACGAATTCCTATTTTCTTGTTTTCCCCAGGTGTATGATAAATGATTACTAATATTCTTCCTCATAACATTTTATAAGACTTACTATGCTTACAGAAAATCATTATGCTTTTCCTCCCTGTTGGATATCCAATGGAGCTCATATGTCCGTGCATGTGTGCAGAAATCTGCTGTTTCCTAATACATTCAATCCAGGACGTTTCCTCTGAGAGAAACTGGGCCAGAAAATCCTTCAACAGTGAGTGACTTAGAAACTTGACTAATGGCAGAAACAGTGAGGAATCTTACTATTGTTTGGACAGACTTTTTTCTGTTTGTTATTACTAACTTTTATGTGTTACTGTCAACCAGAAGCCATTCTTCATTAGGAAGAAATACTATATTATTAAGCCCAGTGCACGTTGGGTACAAATATGAGACCTAGTTCCCCTCCCTGTCCAGTGACTGCCCTAATGCTTAAATTATGAGAATCAAATAGAAAAGCAAAGTTCATCTTGGGTTATAATTGCTTTGAAATACATTTTTGTAATTAAAAGGTGATCCTAGAATGTGTGGGAACCTCAAAGCTAATACAGTACAAGAAAAATAGTTTAGAGCTACAGCTGGGTAACTCACACTTGAAAAAATTAATTTTCTCATTACATACTATGTGCATGACATAATCGTATAGAACACAACCACATCATTTTGCAGAGGAGTAAACTGAGGCCCAGAGCAACTAATGCACTAACTAGTGCAAAATCAATGTCTCTGATTGGAACTCTCTGATATTAATTAAAATTTTCTCCTTTTGAAGCGTTAAAATTATAACATAAAATGTAGTGGCACATGAGATCATTTTAACCAACAAAAGAGAAAATTTTTCATGCCCTAATGAGCTAGGGGTATTTATGTTTTCAAAAGATAAAATTCTTGGCCTTTTGTTGTAGAATTATAGCACCCATTCCTCCTTGATTAGTTTCCTGACTTTTGGATCAAGACTACATACAGTTGATTGAGCAACAGAAGTATGTCGGTTTTTATGCACAATCACAGGAACAAAAATGGTTTAAAAAGAATAAAATATGTAGTATAGAGTTTCTTTTTCAGAAATTCAACTGCTCTGTTATGCTTCTTTAGTAAAATAAATATGACATAATGTATCAACTTTCAGTAAAAATCATTTGAATCAACAATCTTGTTACGTTTCCTCAATAATATGTTAGTGGAAACAAAGATTCCATCAAATAGGAGTTTGAGTTATTTAAAACATCTTTAAAATTCATGAGTATGATGTAGCAATTTTGCTAGAAATGACTCAATTAATTTTCTGTGTATGAAATAAAGCTGAAGTCAATTACTTTATTGCCCGTGGAATAGTTACAAATATTTATGGGCACAAATTCAATTCATGAAACAAAATCACTTGAGAAAGACAGAGATTACAACTTTCAAGTTTATATGAATATTTTCACAGGGAAATCCACAGACAATTGAGCATCTTTATACAACACTAAATATGAATGGCAAAGAGGAGATGTTTTTTCCCCTGGAAAAATAATTCATATTTTTTCTCTTTAATGCTGTAGTCAGTGATTATAAGAAGGAAAAGAAAAAATATGGATTATTTCTTCATTTATTCTTTTAAAAAAATTATCCAAGTGCAGAAGAAATGAATTGGAGATTGGAAAAATCAAAAGCAACATATCACATAAATTATGCACAATTAGAGAAATTTATGATTTAAGAAAAACAGTGTTTCTTAGTAAGATACTATGATGAACATTATCTAAAAACAAAAAAGAAAATGTACAGATATGATTGCTCATATATTTGTTGTTATTCCACTTTTAAGAAGCTATATATTAAATAGCTTCACATTATATAAAATGATAAAGTATGTCATGAATACTTCCAGTTTTAAAATCTGGCTTTTTTCCTGGAAAAATTTACTTAGGAAAACAAACTCAAACTTATCAACTGGTTAATAATAATTTTAAAAGGTGGAATGCATTAAGCAGGTAGGTATGCCTGAAATTAACAAATTAATAAACTGAATTAAAATCTTAAAAGATCTCCTTAGTGTTTTATCAAAAAGCAGTCCCATTAAATATGGTATATGTTATTTAGTTTGTCAGTGATTTTGCACCATGAGTTAGAATTTTAAAAGGAGCAGCTAAAAACAAATAGAATTATAAACCACTGATCTAGTTTAATTCCATTATAGTTACACTATATATTGGGACACCTCCAACTTAAGCTATAGTAGCCTACCACTGTACATTTTTCTATCACATTCTACCAAGAGATGATCAGGACAACATCTGATAATAAATAAAACTGTGGCAACATAAATAATATTTTGTCTCCTATTACAAAAGTTTACATAGCCTGTGAGTTTATATCTTCCTAAAGAGATGACTGTGATCTCAAATATATACTTGCTTAAGCAGGGGTACATATTTACCATGGAGATTTTAAGATCTAAGAAGTCATATGTTTCTCCTGTTTCAGGATTTCACAGAGGAAACACAAAGACACACACAGACACACACACACACTGCGAAGAATTCCTTCATGACAGTCGTTGAGAGATTTTAAGAGATGGCCCTCCCGGTGTTATGTAAATGTACATGTTATCAATAACACTTAAAAGTTCACTGTGACATTAGTACTCTCTTTAATATAAATACTGTCCCATTATAGATTGATATGAATTCTGTGGGGAAGCTTTCTTTTCAAGGCAATATGAAAGTTTCAGTAAATGAGAAAAAAAGTATTTCACTTGGGATTCAATTTAATGAAAATAAGGTAGATTAACCTCTGGCACACTTAATGTTTGAAGCAAAATAGAAACAATTATACCCTTGCTATTCTGGCAAAAAAAAAAAAGAAAAGCATTTCAGTAACCCGTTTGCGACTCTGGATTATTTATCCAGCCTATAATATTTACCAGAAAATACAATGTTGTCTGTGCTCTCTGGTCTTTCTTCTGCCCTCATTTTCCAATAGATAGTATTACATGTCTGGTGTAGGCCTTGACAACGGCACTCATAAATGAATTCCATATCTCACATTAATCATGTTCTTGTAATCAGTGGCTATTCAACACGAATTTACACCTCACTTTCTGTTGGGAAACAGCCATATTAGGGCTTTGAGCCTATTCAAGTTTAAGTGACTATACTGCCAAAATATAGTCTAAGGTCCACTGAATCCACTTGCCACAGCTGCAGTAATGAAATTCTGTAGAAATAGAGGCCATATACAGGTAGTGTGTGTCCAACAAGGAGCTGGAACCTCCACAGGGAATAGCTTTATTTTTTCAGAACCCCAGTGTTTCTCTTGTTTGGGATGGAAACAAAAGAAGGAACAGCCAAGGGTCCATTGCAAATTCCTCTTCCTGCATTTGTTGAGCCTTGTCTGGACAAAAAGCTGAGCACAACAAAAAATAGCTCTTGGAATAAAAGTACTACTCATTTCTTACCAAAAACTTAATATAGAAGTTTAAATTGTTTAGTGATAGCTCTAAAATGACAATTGCCAATTTTCAGTGTTTATTTTAATGTTTTTGATAGTTAGTTTCATGCAAATTTAATTTTGACCTACCTTAGACTGTAGAATTTCACAATGAGACACCCTATCTGAAGGTAGTGATTGACTAACACCTATAGGAATTTCTTGTCTATGGACTCAATCTAAATATTTTATTAAATTTTTTATTTGAGAATTACTGTGAAAATAGATTTTATAAGAACACTAAGAATTCTAGGCAAACATAAAATCTTTACAGCATTAGTGGAATTGCAACAGTAGGGAAGAGAAATCTCACATTTCTTCTTGCTACTTGAATTTTCTGGCTATATTTTTTCCTTATCTTCTTATATTGTCCCATAATCATTTTGAGGCCTTTTCCTTTGGTTAGTAATCACAAGTGGTAAAAGTGAAATCAATTTTGTAGTGTGATTTTAATCTTAAATTTTTTTTTTACATATAAGAGTTTTATTATAGAGGTTAATCTTAAAATTAAGACAAGTTGTTAACTGCTTTTTTCTTTGCATATCAACACAATCCCTTTCACCAATATATTCTGGTAATAGAAAACATAGATAGAGCAAATGCAGATAAGACGTAAGTGTAGTTATGGCACAGAAACATAAAATATTTTACCCTAATGAATCTTTGAAATTATTTGGTACTTCCGTATCTATTTGTAAATGAGCAAACAGGACTCTTGATATGATAAAGGATACACCCATAATTACAGGAGGTAATTGTCCCTGATTTTCATTTATTGTTCTGTTTGCTATACAGCTGCTAGTTTATCTGTTATATAACTAACAGTTCTTTAGAAAAGATGGCTCAGTGGGCTCCTGGACATCTCAAGGTCTTTGACAATATTTTCCCATTCCACTTTCGGCTGGTTACACTGAATATAGGCTAATTCTTCGTACATTTAAACGTGTGCTTATTAGGAGAAAGGTAGGCAGATACGGAATCAAGTTTTAGAAAGTCTATAGGAAACAGGGACTCTTCTATGCTACTGCTGGCAGTACATATAAGTAGCCAAATTTGGAGAGCTATTTAGCAATATACGGTAAATTAAAAAAATGTTCACCTGTGACCAGAGATACATATGCCAAGATGATACCTCCAGCATTGCAACGGCCAAACATCAGAAACCACTTACATGACCATCAATAAGAATAAACAAAATGTGTTATACTCATAATATACATCACTATATGAGTTATTAATTCATTTATATAAAGATCAAAAATACATAATGATGAGGATAAAATGTAAAATTTTAAAAACAGTAAAATATATAGCTATACTTTAAAAATAAATAAAACAATACTATAAATCATGTTTTATTACATCCATATAATCAAATGGTGATAAAGTATAAATAGGAAAAATACACACACTGACTTCATGAGAACAGATCAATGAAATAGATACAACCTGAAGAACATAGAGAAAGATTGAGTAAAAAATGAACAGAGCCTCAGAGACCTCTAAAACAAAATAAAGCATATCAACAATTGTGTAATGAGAATCCCAAAAGAGAAGAAGAGACAAAAAAATGATAGGTACAACATTTGAATAAATATCAAAATTTTCCCAAATTTGATGAAAAACTTTGATGTACAAATCCAAAATGCCCACTGGACCCAATTATGAACACAGAAACATCCATGCCTAGACGCATTACCCTAACACTGCTGAAAGCCAAGACATTAAAAAAAAATTTTAAAGTAGCAAGAGGAAAACCACTCAACAAGTTGACAAGAACCAGAATATAATAATTGACTCCTCAGCAAAAGGAATGCAGGCCAGAAGAGAGTGGCCCAATGTACCCAAAATGCCGAAATAAAAAAATGTCAACCAAGAATTCTGTATTTGAGTAAAGCTAACTTTCATAAATGAAGGTGACTCAAAACTCACCAATAAAAAATAAACAATCCAAAATACATGAACAGACACATCACTGCAGAGCATATGCAGATGGCAAGTAAACACGTGAAAAGATGTTGAATGTCATCAGCCATCAGGGAAATTCAAATTAAAACCACAATGAGATATCACTACACACCTATCTGAAATGATTAAAAATTTTTTTAATAGTGACAACACCAAATATTGATGAGGATGTGGAAAAACTGGATTGCTCATGCATTACTGGTGGGGATGTAAAATGATACAGAACTCTGGAAAACAGGCAGCTTCTTACAAAATTAAATGTGCAATTACTATGCAAGGCAACAATTCTCTTCTTCAATATTAATCCCAGGTAAACGAAAACAATGTTCACACATATGCCTGTATATACGTATGTTCACAGCAGTTTTATTTTTAATAGCCTTGAAACTAGAAGCAGCCCACATGACCTTAAATGGGAGAATGAATAAAGAAACTCGTATAAGGGTACCATGGAACATACTCAGCAGTATAAAGAAACAAACTGTTATTACAACCAACATCTGGAATGAATCTCGAAGGAATTTTGGAGTAAGAAAATCAATCTCAAAATGTTAAATGCTGTATAAGTCCATTTATATAATATGTTTAAATAACAAAATTTTAGAAGTGGAGAAGAACGTAGTGATTGTAAGAGGTTAGGGATAGGGAGCTGGCAGAGGAGGAGAGATTTGAATGCGGTGGTGAGAGGGCAATATAAGAGATCCTTGCGCCGCTGTCTCTGTTTGGTATTGTAGAGGTGATGGATACACAAACCTACACAGGTGATGAGTTTGTATAGAAATTAATACACACACACACACACACACACACAGAAAAGGAGAGGAGAGGATTGAGAGATACAGGGATGAAAGAGCAGGAGAAATTGTTACACAATTAATGAACAGCATCTACAAAAATTGGAATTCAGATGTATCTTACTTCAAAGCTCATGTTTTAATTCCCCACACCATGATGCCTCCCAAACTAAGACAAAGAATTTATGGGAAAACAGTCATTTCTAGGTAAACTAATGAATGGAGTAAAGGAAGCCACTCTCTGGTAGTCTTCCTACGAAACAGCCATATATTTTATTCCAAAAATTCCACTCTGTACTTTACTTTTGTTTCTCTTTAACTTTGAATTAAAGCTGAGCTAATTATTAAAGTAATATCAGTCAAAGTATTTTCTACGCAACTAAAATCCCACTAAATATTTCACGGAAAACAAGTGTTCTTTAATTAGACAACTATGAAGCTCTTCCTAGTGTATTTCTTTCTTTCTTTCTTTCTTTCTTTTTTTTTTTGAGGAAGATTGGCCCTGAGCTAACATCCATACCCATCTTCCTCTATTTTATATGGGGGATGCCTGCTTTAGCATGGCTTGATAAGCCGTACATAGGTCTGCACCAGGGACCCGAACTAGTGAAACCTGGGCCACCGAAGTGGAATGTGTGAACTTAACTGCTGTGCCACCAGACTAGCCCCTAGTGTATCTCTTTTTATGATATTAAAACTGAAGGCTTCGAGAAATCTATGCATATGTGTAAAGTAAATCTGTATAATATACACATCTGTAAAGTAAAGCTATGCAGTAAATTATCCCATTTAGTTTTATACATTACACTATTTTCCACACTTGTATTGCCAGAGAGCTCATAACACATAAAAGCATTCTACTGAACATTCCACAGAACATATTTTGGGAAATTCTAAGTTGTGGTGTTGTTTGATAATTGTTTAGGTGCGAGTACTTACTGGGATACCATATAATAATGTCTTAAATTCTGACGTCTCCCCTGTGACACATTTTTCATGGTACCTAATCTATATTACATTTTCAGTTTACACATCTGTATGGTCCAAAGGATTCATTTCATTACAAAGAAACCTGTTGTCAATTGTTTGTGCGACCCCAATGTTTAGAATTATGTCTGGAGAACTGTACAAATTCAATACGCATTGATTGAGTGCATGTATGTAAGAATGAAAGAATGAACGAGTGAATAAACGTAAGAATAAAAGAATGAAAATACCAAGAGCCATTTGATTTACTCTTACTGCTTTATTCAGTAGTTTGCTGGGATCTATAGCAAGCAAACAGAAAGAACTTTTGAGTGAGTTATTTCTCCCTCCTTTTTCTAGAAGCAATTTAGTCAAAGAACACTTGGCATGTCAACCCTGAAATGTTGCCAACCTTTTGCTTTGGCCACTATCTTTTTCCTCTCAATAATAACTCCCACCAAAAGAATGGCAAGGAAAGAAAGAGAAGGTTAAACTCAATTCTGTCAAATGGTGTTAAGAGTTGGCAGCTCCAGGAAACGTTTTATAGTGAAGAAAATTGAATCTAGTGAAAAAGGGAGCTACCTGAATCACTGTGAATTTCATTTATCTGTGCATCTCTGTTCTTAATTATTAGTGGTACATGACAGTTGGCAAGCCCATGGAGGTCTCAGAAAATTTTAAAATTTTATTAAACGGTCAAAACATAACATTGAAAAACTTCAATAATTCATGTAAATAAAAGCACAATTTATTTCGTATGATGTTGAGGATTGTTCTAACCAATTTCTTTTTCTTTTCCCACAAAATAGGACATTAAAGGTATATAATGTTATCTGAAATTTCTATCTTAACAAGATCTAATGAGTTGGACTAAGTGTAATGTTCAAACACTGCCACATAAATTCTCTTTCCTTTACCCCTACAAAGAAGAAAATGAGCCCAAACGACTTTAGCTCACACACTCCAGGTCACTTGGCCCAAATGAAGAGGGCAAGTTACAACGCTAAATAGAAAACTTATTTCATATATATCTGATAAGCAGCATCATCTCAATAATTCTTTGGTCGTATTTACTTACAACCCTTTTAAAAAGTACATCATATCAAAAGAAAAATATTAGAAATTTAATTATGCCAAAAGGTAACAAAGCAAGTACTTATTGGAAATTTTTAAAAAGCAAAGAAAAAAGTTTTATAGATTTCAATATTCATAATTAAATTTCTTGCTTTAATTGAAGATCTCAGTATACTTTTAATTTGTTAATTTGCACAAGAATTTGGAGCCATAATTTAGAGTTAACCACCTTGCAGCATAATCAAGGCATAAACACTTTCTTTCTCTAAGTAACTGCTTTATGGTTCATACCGCCTTATTGCTGACACAGTTCATTTCTGCAATGATTTTTCAGAGTAGCTAAATATGCACCACATGTGCTAGCTTCTGTTTTTCTTATATCCAGTGACAAAGTATTCGCTTATATTCAGATGTCCGCATTTATGCTTCTGATAAATTTCCATATTGAGACATTCCATTCATAACTAAGTAGAGCACTACTAATAAATGAGTAAAATACGTACTTGTCCTAGTGACAGAAGTTTGCCACAAAGGGGCCCATAAAAGAGTAAACCGATCACATTGACAACCTGCCAGCTGTTTGCACAGGAACGCTTGTTGATAACACCTTACACATTAATCTATTATAAACAGTGTAATATTTTCTACATAACTGGCAAACAATGCCTTCAACAGTGACTACAGGTTATATTTGAGAAGTTAAGGTTCTTCAGACTTTCATAAACCAATATTAGATAAACATACATAGATACATATACTTAAGCATTTTTTAAAAATCTGGACTATTTTTGTTAGAATAAAGACATTAAAAGAGAAGTCCTGTTATTTAATAACAGAATATCAAATTTTATGCAAGTTAGAATCAGTAACTGTAAGAATATACAACCACAAAAACTGTATATTGATATTAAATTACTGAATTTGATTTATGCAGCCTGGTTTTGAAAATGTGTCTCTAAATGAAAAATGAATAATGACTGAGGTAACTTTTTTTCTGTTTAAACCACCTTAACTCATTTTTTTCTCCTCAGCTAAAATATCTTAAAGCTGCCAGAATTAAACATTCAGCAGGAGATGTGCTGAATGAGTTTCATTAATACATACACACGTATTTATATATATATATATATATATATATATATATATATATATATAGGCCAGGGTTTCCTAGGTAAGTATCTATGTGCACAGAATTCCCATTCAACTTAATGGGGTCATGCTTACATTAAAATATAGAAATATATATCCAGAAAACCTTAGCTTAATATTTCTATATGTAAAACCTACTCAATTTTTTTATTTTCTTCTAAAGTATCTATTCATACTAGTATCTCTTCTTTTTTTTCCTTTTAATTGATAATACTATTGCAAAGTTCCACCTTTCTTTTATTTCTCAACTCAATTTGGATGACCTAACACAGAAGTTTCCATACACTGGTTTAACCATCAACTGTATCATAACACGAAAATGCAGATTCTTGGGTACTACCCAAGACCTACAGAATCCTGGGACCCAGGAATATGAATTTTAATAATATATGATAATAACTGTTTAAAATTGATTGAGAATTTAAAATGTGCCTAGAACTTTCCTAAATATTTACATGTTTTAACGCAGGTTAGCCTCACCATGGTCCAATGAGGAAGCTATCATTAATTAGATGGGAAAACTAGGAAAGTTAATGAATTTTGGAGCTATGATTCTGGCAATATCACTTCAGAGTCCTGGCTCTTGACCTCCTGCTACACATGCTAACTCTCTTGTGTGAGTCCAAAGTCTAGCCAGGTTTCTACAAAAATGTCCAATAAATGTGGATGGCTAGAGTACGCTGAATTACAGATATTTATAGTGTGACTGTTTCTCAAACTAAACAGAAACTCCCTTGAGAGAAGGAACACTATACATATATATATATTCATATTTTGGATCTTTCAGCAAAATACTTGAGTTCTCAGTACATATTTGTTGAACTGATTCTTCTTTTCAAATCCTCCAAGTAGAAATTCACCAAAAGTATCTGCACTCAGGAAACATCATATAGCAAACGTTCCTTTCATGATACAGCCTATTCTTCTATCTGACCCAAATACTTTCTCCTGCATCCCAAATCCATTTCTTAAGTGTCTTAACTAAGTTTTTATGAGGAACAACTCTTATCACCATTAGCTATATATATTTTTTTACTTTAGGACTTTGAACATATTTAAGTTCCTATGTTTACTATTTGAGATTGCCTCTGGCTAAGATTCTAGAAAGCTAAATGCAATGGCCTAAACTATCCCTCCTCTTAGTATGAGGTCCGGAAGAGGCCTAGGATTCAGATCTGGATGTATAGAGCAAGAAGCTGAGTTGCATTAAATAGAATTTGTTCCCCTTCCCTCGAGTTATAATCTACATGCACATTGTTCTTTTAAATATATCAAAAATCAAATTAATGAGATCTTCCTTCTTGTACCTGAATCCCATTCAGTTTTTCTTTCCTGTGAGCAAACAACTGCCAATCCCTTAGCTTGCCTACAGAAATATACATTACATTTTATTTAGTTATTTAGTTTTTACATCTATCTTCTCCTTAACCCTTACCTGCTGTTTAAGACAGTTACATAGAATGGACAATCCTTCAAAATCTCCTATCTATGGGTCAATGTAACCCTTTGTTTTTTATAAGAATCAAAGTCAAAATAATATTTCAGTTCTTGAATGGTTATACATACATTACTGTGAAATGAAAGCAGACCAGGGTGTTGGTTGATTTTTTTTTTTTTTTTGGCTAATGGTATATGCTAAAAGAGAAAAGAAATTATGATTTTCTGCTGCAAAAAAAATTTAAAGAAATATGCTCAGAAAACAATTCAGGTAACTTGAGGAATCGGATAATGAATTTGCATAAACTTGTAAATGCCTCAATGCTTTCCCCATATTTGGGAGCAAAGTGGAAAAACACAAAGTGGTATAGCCTTTCCTTCTCAGAGAGGGGCAGAAGAAAGAGCAGGAAGTTAGGAATAAAAATTCAAGAAGTAGCATGCTTCAATACTTACATGTGTATCATCAGATATCTGGGTGTATCTCTGTGAATCAAGTCATCATTTTCTCCACGATATATTGGAACTCACTAGGAAAAGCAAGGGTGTAATTGCTAACCTCAGACACTAGTCTTGGAAAAATGATTCTCCCCTTAAGTAGTATATAGCCTAGTTTGAATAATGAACACTACAGTCATGTTTATTGAGGGTAAATAAGAAAAGATGAGATAAAAACATTAGAGAACATCACTTATTTATAAATCACTTCCTTCTTCACATATTGGCTTATAATACACACCAATTCGGAAGACACCTAGACCCAGAAGTGGCAAATACTACTGCAGCAAGAAGTGGGATAGAGCCAAGAAACTTACTGGTATAGTGACTCTAGATTTTCAACCTTTCTAAAGTAGAGATAAGATATCCATATTTTATTCTCCAATACCACATGTAGTCACTGGCCCACAGTAAGTGGAGGATATGTTTATGAATTAACATTTACAGCCTGTTTTCTCCATTAGACTACACACAGAACTTTACAGCATACACAGTACTTAGTACAACATAGATTTACAATAAATGCCATTTCATTGAAAAAATGAATGAAGCCACCAAAAACAAAGTGAGAAGGGTTCAGAAATCATAATCTAGGAGAAAAATTGAGATCCGGTACCAAAAATAAAGTCAAGTGCCCAGGGATGAGAATATGAGTTAAAATATTGGGTTATTACCAGAAAACTCTTCCATAGGAATCTAGCATCTAATGTTTTTATTAGGGCTTCTAGCATGTTGACATAGTTAATCCTGGGCATCTTCTGGGCATTTGCCTGTATCTAATACTAAGTTGGGTTTGTCTGTGTATCCGTTTGTCTCCATGGGGATGTGTTTTTGAGCATGTTAGAGATTTGGGAATGCAAAAGGATGGTGCATTGAGCATGAACATTACCAGCAGTACTCCGAGTTCAAAAGAAAGGCTACAGTCCATTAAGTTCTCAGACTAAAATTTCACTTAGATTCTATTTTGCTGAAGCCTAAGGAATATGATTAAACCTTAGATGAGTGTCTTAAGGTCAAAATTATTCAGTCAAGCCCAACTTGCTCTAGGCATCCTTATATTAGTTCTGTTTAACCGTATTCTGTTCAGATTGCTTTATTCTACAGAAAAGTAACTTTTTTGTTTAGAATCAACTCTACACAGTATTTTTTTTGGTATACCCTTCAAAGATTCACTGTAAACTTATTACAGTTTTGGTTAAATCTATCAACTAGGGTCTGAGTAGATATGCTGAGTTAAAAGTAATGGTAAGATCATATTGGTAATAGTAAGACCATAATGTTAGTAGTAAGCATCATGGCAGTGTAAAGGTTTTCTAGAAAAACACTTACACTTTTAGTTTATTTGTTCACATACAAACCTGTGTGAATTTACCAAAGTGTGTTCAAAGCAGAGGGAACATGGCAGATTTGAAAAACTCTGGAGGAGAAGTCAAGTGTTTCAGTCTGTAAATGAAGATACAAACTTTACATCATTTCCAAATGTTAGCCAATTGACCAGGACAAAGTCTTCACTAATTCTTAAGGAAATCAGAAAAATGTAGTAGGTATTTCATAAAACTGAATTTTTTCAATTTAATGGATTATTTATTTTGGGATTATATGATTCTTTTTATTTTGGTGTTAGAATTCTTGTTTTTAATGAAACAACAGTGATAATAGAGGGTAGTTCATGGGTTTTGGAGAATGCTTTGAGTTTAATTTTTAAATCACTGGTTGATGAATAGCATAGCTACTCTATAATTCTAAGAGATGTTTGTCAGGTTTTGTCTGTGAAAAAGAAGGAATGAATGATACCTCCTAGAATGGACTTTGTCTGACTTCTGAGGTAAACTATGCACAGTATTTGAACTGTAAATTCATATAACTTCAATTATTAATAAGAAAAGAGTGGCTGGTGTGTCATATAGAGACTCAAAAAGGTTGAGGGCTGTCAAATAGTGTATTAATATTTAATTTTAAGGGCATATATTCATTATATAACAATTTTTATCAACTGATTTGGGTAACATGGGTTTGGGTAGATTAGTTTATGAAAAGGTAGCAATCCCATGTTACTTGTAACTAACCTCTCTGAATCTTGGAAATCATTTCCCTATGATAAAGCACTTGTATTGAAAGAAGTTGGGTTCCTAGGCCACAAGTCTCTCAAAAGGCTATCAACATTTGTAATATATAATTAATGTAAATGATATTGTTTCTATGAGAAGCACATTTAAAGTTGTAATTGAGGCTATCTGGTGCTCAGAGCTGTTTTTCAATAATCCCAGGGATCTGAATCTGTATTCCCATAAATGAGGAACAATTTCCCTTCCAACCACACATTAATTTATTTATTCATTCATTCAACGATTATATTGATCACTTATTATGCTCTTGAGACACAACAGTGAACAAGAAAAACAACTGCATGTCTCATATATGATAACTGTACCTAACATGCTATCATAGAAGGCATACAATAGTAATATAATATGGTATAATATAGTGCAATGTAATGTAATATAATGTCAGCTTTGTGATAAATGCTAAAAAGGAAATATGTTAAATCTCCCCTATAGCTTTCCAAATTAGCTATATGAGGCAAGAGGCTCCAGGATCTTAGAATTTTAGGTATATTCAGATTAGCCACTCCATGGAGACTGAGATATAAAAACTTCAGGGTCAATGGCTTCATATTGACTGCCTGAATAGGAATATGTCTGCCTTATCATATAATGCTAATAGATCATATCTATTATTATAAGTGTCACAAAACACTATATCAAAAACTCTTAATGAAATTACATTAAAGATTCTGATACAAAGTATCTTGTTCTTAGAAATAAATGAACTATGTGGTCTAACAACCATGTGTTTTGATAGGACTATGGCAGCTATTACGATTAACAATGCAAGTTTCAGGTTTTATCTGACAAAATTACTAAATTCCAAGTAAAACTTTAGAAAATGCTAAAAAATGCTATATTTATACCATCAGTAACTAATGAATAATGGACAAAAAATTTAAGGTAAAAACCTGTGATCTAACAGCTAACCTCTCATTTCACTATTACCGACTAGGAAAAGAGAATTCACTCACAACCTACAGAGATTTGTGATACTAGAGGTATGAGTAAAGTGGAAATAATTATTATGCTTCAGGAAAAATTAAATAGAAGATAAAATAATCATAAGATATAATTAAAGGTTTATCAAATTATCTTAAATAGAAAAAATTTTGGTGATATTCCAAAATCAAAAATGGAATATTTTTAGCTTTACTTGTCATTATTCAATGTCTTTCATATTAGGGATTCACAAGTTTATTGCAGAGTTTGGTTGCCACTCATAGATGGATGTGTGACTTGCTGACTATAAATAGGGGCAAGAACTTTCATTTACTGTTATTAAACAGTGCATTTCCTGTTAAAGTCATAACAAAATAAATCCCATTATTATCTTCTGGTAATATTTTAACAAATTTGAAGGTAGATGTCTTTATGAACACAAACTATTAAAAATAATTTCATTCATAAAATAACTTAGCAAATTCAATAGACAAAATGGGCATTTAACAACAACTGCTGTAGAACAATTTGTCATTGGCATAGATGAAATGACCACTTCAGATTTCTGTGTTTATTGCACATGATTGTTCTTATTGGCTATAGTACCAATAATATTTAAGATTTAAATAACTAAGAAAACAAAGTTTTCCTTTATTATAGAACATATTAGCCTTCACAATGCAAGCATACCTTGGAGATATTGTGGGTTTGGTTCCAGACCACTGCAATAAAACAAACACCACAATAAAGTGAGCAACACAAATTTTTTGGTTTCCCAGTGCATATAAAAGTTATGTTTATACCATATTGTAGTTTATTAAGTGTAGAGTAGCTTTATGTCAAAAATAAACAATGTACATACTTTGGTTAAAAAACACTCTATTGCTAAAAAATGCTAACCACCATCTGAGCCTTCAGCAAGTTGTAATCTTTTTGCTCGTGAAAGTCTTGCCTCAATATTGATGGCTGCTGACTGATCAGGGTGGTGGTTGCTGAAGGCTGGAGTACCTGTGTCAATTTCTTAAAATGAAACAACAATGAAGTTTGCCCCATCCATTGACTCTTCCTTTCATGAACAATTTCTCTGTAGCATGCATGCTGTTTGATAGCAGTTTACTCACAGTAGAACTTCTTTCTACTCAAAAGCTGCCACTGCTTTATCAACTAAGTTTATGTCATATTCTTAATCCTTTGCTTTCATTTCAACAATCTTCACAGCATCTTCATCAGGAGTAGATTCCATCTCAAGAAACCACGTTCTTTACTCATCCATAAGAAGGAACTCTTCATCCATTAAAGTTTGGTCATGAGATTGCAGCGATTCAGTCACACGTTCAGGCTTCAAATCTAATTCTAGTTCTCTTGCTGTTTCCACTACATCTGCACTTACTTCCACTGCTGAAGTCTTGAACCTCCTAAAGTCATCCATGAGGGTTAGAAGCAACTTCTTCCAAACTTCTGCTGATGTTGATATTCTGATCTCTTCCCATGAATCATGAATTTTCTTAATAGCATCTCAAATGGTGAATCCTTTCCAGAAGGTTCTCAATGGACTTTGCTCAGATCCTTCAGAGGAATCATCATCTACAGCAGCTATAGTCTTATGAAATATATTTCATAAATAATTAGATTTGAAAGTTGAAATTGCTTCTTGATCCATAGGCTACAGAATGGATGTTGTGTTAGCAGGTATGAAAAAACATTAATCTCATTGTACATCTCCATCAGAGCTCTTGGGTGACCAGGTACATTGACAACGACCAGTAATATTTTGAAAGGAATATTTTTTTTCTGAGCAGTAGGTTTTAACAGTGGGCTTAAAATACTCAATAAATCATGTTGTAAACAGATGTGCTGTCATCCTGGCTTTGTTAATCCATTTACAAAGCACAGGCAGAGTAGAATTAGCATAATTCTTAAAGGCCCTAGGATTTTTGGAATGGTCAATGAGCATTGGCTTCAACTTAAAGTCACCAGCTGCATTAGCCTGTAATGAGAAAGTCAGCCTGTCCTTTGAAGCTTTGAAGCCAGACATTGACTTCTCCTTTCTAGCTATGAAAGTGTTAGATGGCATCTTCTTCCAATATAAGGCTGTTTTGTCTACATTGAAAATCTGTTGCTTAGTGTAGCCACTTTCATTAATTATCTTACCTAGGTCTCCTAGATAACTTGTTTCAGCTTCTACTTTAGCACTTGCTGCTTCACCTTGTACTTTTATGTAATGGAGATGGCTTCTGCTAGCTTCAAACTTTTCTTCTGAAGTTTCCTCTCCTGCCTCAGCCTTCACAGAATTCAAGAGCATTAGGGCCTTACTCTGGAGTAGGCTTTGACTTAAGGGAATGTTGTAGCTGGTCTGATCTTCTGTTCAGATCACTAAAACTTTCTCCATATCAGCAATAAGGCTGTTTTGCATTCTTATCACTTATATGTTCACTGGAGTAGCACTTTTAATTTCCTTCAATAACTTTTCCTTTGCATTCACAACTTAGCTAATAGTTTGGCACAGGAGGCCTAGTTTTTGGACTATCTTGGCTTTCAACATGCCTTCCTCACTCGCTTTATCATTACTAGCTTTTGGTTTAAAGTGAGAAACATGTGACTCTTCCTTTCATTTCAACACTTAGAGGCCATTGTAGGGTTATTAAGTGGCCTAATTTCAATATTGTTGTGTTTCAGGGAATAGGGAGGCCTGAGGAGAAGGGCAGAGATGGGGGGATGGCTAGTCAGTAGACCAGTCAGAACACACATTTATAGATTAAGTTTGCCATCTTATATGGACACAGTTTGCGGCACCCCAAAACAATTACCTGTACAATAGTAACATCAAAGATCACCTTCAATTTGCAAAAAACACAACATCTGCAAAGCACAATAAAACAAGGTATGCCTGTATGTGCCTCCTACGTAAATTATTGAATGTAAGACAAATACATAAAGCTATGTTGTAAGGGGAAATCTAAAATATAAGGATAGACTGGGATAATAGAAGAGAAAGCCATATAAAGAGAATTATTGTGTCTCATGGATCTTTTTTATCCCTGAAATTGCTAATTCATTATATAAAATGTACAGAATGATTGTCTTTTTACATGAGTATAGAGAAAATGCACACCAATGAAGGATTTTTGTGTGTTACATATGCACCTCTTTTCATGTGAAGATGTAATCATACAGTATGTAATACAAGAATTAAACTGCTATTTCCTCTAGTCATCAAATGATACCAGCTATGCCATTCAGGAATATTAAGATATCAAGCATTTAAACAGTGCTTAATGTTTCTCTCTCAGTTCTCCTTTGAGGTAAGTCAATAGTCTCATCTCTAGAAAGATTTAGTAATTGACCTACTTGACCTAATTCACAAAAGGAAGCCATTGCAAAAATGAGCTAAATTTAAAAATCTACTTGTCACTGTGATTGTAGCTACATGAGAAGAAATTGTCAACAATTTAATAACTGATTCAGTTTACAGTTAAAAATATGTAAAACTGGTTTTGGTATCACCAATTGACACACAAACAACTAGATGCCAGTATGTGGGTTTGTTGCAGTCATTTTATTATTTACTTAAAGAAAGTGTTTCAATAAATGTTAACTGATTATCACGTATAGCTAAGTCACACACGGAGCAACAATTTTGCATTTTGAAAAGAGGCATTATGTAAAACATGGCTTAATTTTTAAGTTTGTCACTGGCAATGGAGAAATAAATCATTAATTCACTGCAGTAACCAAAAATACTTTTGAATTTATGAGGTTTTATAAATACTGCAGGAGGAGCCTAACATATCATTAAATATAAGAATGGCTTCCCATGTTTCCCAGAGTCCATAGAAAATATCACTATTAGGTATTTTATTATTTTGATAGAATATTTAACTGTTACTCATCTGAATTTGGAGTTCAAATTTCATTGTCAAAGACCTTTCCAAGACTTGAACTTCTTTATGTATTTAATTGCATAATGATATAATCTCCAGTACTGGAACTTGTTTAAAAAAAAACTCAATAAATGTCTGTTGCATCTTTGTATCCTGAGTGCTTAGTACAATTCTAGCACATGGTTTGCTGGATAAATAATTGTTAGACAAATTAATGAACAAATAAACCCACAACTATATCAACAAAAGTTCAAAAGCATGATTTCAAGGTTACAAACAAACATAAAATTTCAAATCAAAATTTTACTTAGAAAAGCCACTTGCTCATCTGCGACAGTAGATTTTTGGAAAAGATACATCATTTCTTTTTTTAAGACATCAGTTCAATATAACTTTCTGTGGGATTTTACACAGCTTCTTTCTACGTCCCACCAAGGAGCAATTGATGAGATTATAGAGATGGCTAATTAGGGCATGAGCTAAATAAATTATCTAATTTCTCATTTAGATAGATGAAAAGGCATTTCTTTCACTGACCCTTGGAAAAAGTAAATCTGAAATCCTCTCCACCCATAGCTTGCATGTCTAGGTCACCATGTCTCTGTAATACAAATGTAAAACCAGCCTGATGCAGCCCTTTCAACATATTAGAAACTGTGCATGGGCTGTAATTTCTAGAGGAAGACTAGCCAGTAGTTATTATGGTGCCTTAGAGAAAATTTCCAGGCGTGCGTAAGAAAGTGATTCTTAGCGACTGTTCTATATGCCATTATGATAAAGGGGGAAAAAACTATTCTTTTACTCTCATTTCTCTATATCACTGCATTCAGATAGGTTTTAAAAGGAGAACAAGCTCTTTCTTTGAATAAAATGTTTCTGAGACTGTGCTCTGCTAAACATTCTTCATGAATCTTTCATGAACATCTTCATGAAGACGTTCATAAGGATAGTGGGTAAAATGTTTCCTGGTCAAATAATTTGGGAGAACTTGCATGCTGATTAATACATTAAAGGCTTAGTATAATGCAGCAGGTAGAAAAACCTGTTTAATTCCATTTAATTAAATATTTTCCAAACTTACATGTGTATAGAACCCCTTTGGCTTAACACATTTATTTCCTGTGTCAGACAATCTTTAGTAAAACATCACTTTGGGAAATACTGGGCATTGATTCAGGAGTTTTAGCCCTCCTTAAGTTATTTGCATCCTGGAAGTCTATCCTGTTTAGTAAATACATATTCATTTTATGGAATGTGTTGTTCTTATTGCCTTTTCTCTGTCTGACCACGTTATACCTTATTCTTCCTTTAGAAAAATAGAAATTGGCATCTGCCTTAGTCAGTTCAGACTGCTATAATAAATACCATAGGATAGGTGGCCTTAAACAACTAACATTTATTTCTCACAGTCCTAGAGGCTGGGAAGTCCCAAGATGAAGGCACCAGCATCCTAGTGTCTGGTGAGAGCCTTCTTCCTGGCTTTTAGATGGACACCTTCTTGCTGTATCCTCATATGACAAGAGAAGGAGAGAAAGAGAGAGAGAGAAAGCAAACTCTTCCCTGTCTCTTCTTATAAGGGCACTAATCCCATCATGAGGGCTCCACTCTCTCGACCTAATTACCTCTCAAAGGCTCCACCTCCTAATAACATCACATAAGATTTCAAAATACAGATTTGGAGTGAACACAAGCATTCGGTCCATAGTTTCACTAAATTCACACCTCAATTCTCAGACCTGACCACACACCTAGAACCATAGAAGTGATTTCTTCATTAGATTTACACAAATTCCAACTATAAACTAATTTTAATGTTAATACCTTTGTACACATTATAATTGCTTATTCTGTCAGATTTCAAATCAAAGTAAAAACTATAAAAGCATAAAATGTGAATATAGAAAGAATTTTTTTTTTTGGAGGAAGATTAGACCTGAGCTAACACCTGCCACCAATTCTCCTCTTTTTGCTGAGGAAGACTGGCCCTGAGCTAACATCCATGCCCATCTTCTTCAACTTTATATGTGGGATGCCTGGTACAGCATGGCTTACCAAGAGGTGCCATGTCCGTACCCAGGATCCGAACCTGCAAGCCCCAGGTCTTCAAAGTGGAATGTGCAAACTTAAGTGCTGTGCCACTGGGCCAGCCCCTGAGAGAATCTTAATAATTGCTAACAATTGTTTTATAATAGCTGAGTAAACCAAGGTAATTAAAGTTTGGAACAACTCACAAATCTAACTCAGTATGAACTCATGTTGTTATCATTATTGTTAGCTGTTATTTTTACTGTTGCTGTTTGGGCAGTGGTGCTTTTCATAGTTTTACACAACCTGAATTCACTAAAAAAACCTCTTTAAAGTATATTGTAGAATATTGATCATACTTGTCTACTACTATGGGGAAGCCCAACTATAAAATCCTATGGTTCATTTGTTATTTTTCAGTTATGTTCCAATTTTCCATCTGAAGATGCAGAGAAGGTACATAGGTGAATCTTCATTTCAAAATTTTACTGACTGTGTGTATAATGTTATATCTACATTCTCATTCCTATTTTCAAAGGACAACACTAGATAGATAGATAGATAGATAGTCACCAACAAAATTCAGTGCACGAATGAGTAATGCTACCATGAAAATCACTGATGAATGACTAGCTCGAAAGCACTATCAACATCTGATGACATAATAGCTGCCTTCACCTTCCAGATTAATGACATTCTAATACTGCTTTCTGGGTCCACACTAAATTTCCTGATATTAGCAGTGAAATTATGTATGTTGTTTTTTATCATAATAATCTTAATCTGTATATTTTAAGAGGTAAAAATTCCAAAATTATAAGGTGATACAAGTGCAATATACTAACACTACCGATGATTACCTTTAAAAATCCCATCATTCTGGGATTCAAAATAATCAAAACAATAATCAAAATAATTAAAAATCTGGCTTCAAAATAAAGAAAACAGTAAACCAGAGAATCTTGTTTAATGAAATGAGTTTATTTCTTAGCATTATACTCATTGTTACATCTTTAATTGTGCAGACTGGAAGGATTTGTGACACAAACTGAATAATCTTGCATTATCTGAATAGTTCATAATCACAGTAAAGCCTCTGATTCATTGGCTTATTACATATTTGCATGTTATAATCAACTAAAATCCACGCATGCCCAACTATACAAATTTTGTTCAAAATGAAACTTCTCCAAGGGCTTGGCAGCTGTGCTGTCCTGATGTATAAAATATAGGGTGGAATACATAAGGGATTAAATTAGACATTCACGAAGCATATGCACACCATTTCCATTATCTGTGGTCTAGGTGAAATGTTAAGAAATAAAGTTGAATTGGAATATATTTTCTCAATAAGATCAGATTCATAACCTATGGCACTAAATATTCATAACAACATTTTAGAAATGTTGAAATCATGTAAAGAAACCCCATATAGGAAAAGCTATAGTAATCAAAAGTAAAGATGGCCTTCCTCTTTTGTTCCTATATTTTTTGTATCTACAACTTGCTTCTAAGCAAGAGACTTGACTTGAGATGCAGCCTAGGGACGTGCA
Source organism: Equus asinus (assembly GCF_041296235.1). Taxonomy (NCBI): domain Eukaryota; kingdom Metazoa; phylum Chordata; class Mammalia; order Perissodactyla; family Equidae; genus Equus; species Equus asinus. Next base: position 111,295,512 of record NC_091792.1, on the reverse strand, counting down.
GAACCAGGTCAGCAATCACAAGGGTGACTTCCTCGGGCTCTAAGGAAACAATGAGCTAATAGGATGCTGTTAGTTCTGTGCCTACTCATAATAACTAGATGTAGGCAGGAATGATGCAGTCAAAGTAGCATGGAGACACAGATATGTTTGTATTACAGAAAAGAATGATGATAACAAAACATGTAAAATCAGTGACTACAATGAAGTCTAAAATATAAGAATAGTGGGACAAGTAATACTAAGATATTAAGTAAATCAAATAGACCAATTAAGTATGATTGTCAAATAGAATTTAAATAAATCAAAATAGACTACTGAAATAAAATTATTGAATCTTGGCTAAAATTCATATGCATTGTAGAAGTCAGGTCTTGTGGACATAATGGAAATTACATACTGAAACAATTCATTTCACTGAAAATTTTTCAGAATAAAATATTTCACTTTAGTAATTATTTTTATAGCTCAATCAATCAATTTTATATGAGAAAACAACTTTATACTTAGGAAAATGCTTCCTGGTAAGAATTCCTAGGAGACACTAATAGGTATGATACGCACACACATTTTTTTTTTAAGCTGCTCTTTTTATAGCAGAGATGGCCTCTAACAGCTACAGCTACACTTATATTAGGTAATTTTATCCTCCTCCCCTAACCCAGCTAGAGATGTTTACACCAGTGACAGACAGCTGAACCAAGTGGAACCCATCAAATTCTTTCTATGTGGAATTTGGAACATTCCCAGTCAGTCTGAGCTGGTCTTTTTAATAAAAGAGATCAAATTTGTAATTGTAGGAAAGCCAGGTGCAAAGTGAATTTTAAAATATGGTTTTCAGAGAGAAGAATGAAGAAATGACCAGTCACAAGCAGGAACCAGACAGAGAGGATGACCACTGCTTAGTTCATGGGGGCTGGCCCAATCCCTTAGTTCCACTATTTCAAGAATTCAATTGACAAGGGGTTCTTTGAGTTAATCACAAGTCCCTTTCTTTCTCTTAAAGTAGCTGAAGTCAGTTTACGTTACTTGAAACCAATTGAAATTTGATAGACAGAATAATAAATAACTAAATCACCTTTATTTATCTGGAAAATTTACAAAGATAGATCACCTCTTGGAAACCATCCCTGTAAGCATAATATTTTATTTTAATCATTTTTGAAAGAAATTATTCTCTACTACCCTGAGTATTTAAAAGAAAAAGCAGAACACTTAAGTAGTTTTGAAGGTAGAGATTATTTAGTATATACTCATCATTGCACTCCTGCTCTAGGTTAGAGTTAAGAGATGCATAAAAATGGTTTTCAGAGTGTTAGGTTTTGATAGATTTGTGTGAGCCCACTGTCTTTGTTCAGGTTACTGTAACAAAACACCATAGACTGGGTGGTTTATAAACAACAGAAATTTATTGCTAATAGTTCTGGAGGCTAGAAGTTCCGAGATCAAGGTGCCAGCAAGGCTGGATAAGGGCACTCTTCCAGGCCTTAGATTTGTCATTGTGTCCTCACATAGTAGAAGGGGCTTAGCTAATTCTCAGTTGCCTCTTTTTTAAAGTCAATAATCCCATTCATGGGGGCTCCTCTCTCATGACCTAAGCACCTACAAGGCCCCACCTCCTATTACCTTCACTTCAGGCATTAAGATTTCAACATATAAGAAACTTATAAGAGTTTGGGTGTGGACACAAACATTCAGACCACAGCACCCACCAATCTACAAAATTATAATTCATTCTGCTTTCCAGAATGGTTTCCTTCCTTCACTGTGAATTTTTGCTTCTTGCCACAATTAGTGTGCATTTCTGTTTTGATTTGTGAAACTGAATTATCCATCAGTGAACAACAATTAAATGTTTTAGGGAACTTTAAGCATGTTCTACCAAGTAAAGTGCCAGGTGACTTTTGGTAAAATCTTTCAAGTCTTTATTAGTAAAGAATCTAAATGCTTTATTTAACAAGTGCATATATTTTTCCGTCCTTAAGTTTTAACTACAATTTAGTTCAAACATATTGAAGAGAATAAGATAACAGTCAAGACATAATGACCTTATAAGTCTATCACAATCATTGTGTGCCTCTTCGGGAGAATAAAAATAAGAACAGAAACCAAGATAGAGAATAATAAATAGCATCACCACACACTGACTGTTTAATATAGGCCAGGAATTGTGCTAAATATTGCATCATTATTTCATTCTAATCCTTATAAGACACCTTGTGTGATAGGTAATATTTTACATAACTTACAGATGAGGAAATAGAGATACAGAGAGATTAACTAACTTGCTACACTTCAGGTAGTAAGGGGTGGAGCCATATTTTAAATATAAATTAGCTGATTTCAAAGGCTCCATGTTAACCATACTGCCTCTAAGAAGGTAAATATTAACAGAAATTAGTAATTTGGATGGCGCTCAATAGAGAGGGGGCCTCGGAGTTGTGTATATGTTTATGCAGGTTGCATATTTAACTACTCTCGGGGATATCATTCAAAATGTACCTATATGAATAGTTGAGGAGAGGAATTGAGTCCTGCTTATCAATACAATCTCAGTGCTTGGCATGTTAATAGTCTTGGTAAACTAAGTTGTGTAATTAAAGGAAATATTCCTAGCTCAGCCCTGCATGACACCCAATAAGCAAGAATGCCTAAATCTAAACTTCGAAGATTATTTTTAGCTAAAAATGTGCAGCCTTTGAATCCATAAAAACATCACTTCCTAAAGATTTAGATGCCTAATTCTGTATCAATCAGTAACAGATATAATGTGAATTTATATTTGAGGCATAGGGTGACACGCTAAAGATGAAGACACAAAAGATCTTTACAATGGAGCTTACAGTTTTCACACAAACAATAGGTAACACTACAAATATGTACTTTTTAAAATACACAGTAAGTGCTATATTCATTCAGTCTAGGAATATAAGAAGTGGTCACCCTTCTGGGTATTTAGGAAAGGTTTTATGTTATATGACTTAAGTTGGGCCTTGAAAAAAATGATTAGCATTAAGGTAGTTATATGGACGGCTGGAGGTGGAATATTTCAAGTAATTGGTACAAAACACTGGAGGTAGAAATGTATGTGAATCCTTTGAGGAGTTAAGAAGACAGAAATAAGTTTGAGGGAGAAGTATGGTGGGATATAAGATCACAAAAATAGCAGCGGTTAGGCTCCAGAGGATGTAAGATTCCAGGCTGAGCCGTTTGGACCATCATTTTCTGCATTAGTGCAAGCCCTGAATGACATAAAAGGAAAAAAAAAAAAATGAAGAAAGAGAATAAGGCAATGAATAGCAAAAGCCTCACAAAACTTCAAACAGGAGAGGAGTCTTGAGCATTCTCTCCCCCTGCTGCCTTTGATGGAAATAATCAACAGGAATGCTGGATGATTACAGTATATTTTTTTCTCGGTGGGAGAGGGAGATTATGTACTCAGAACCATAAAGCATTTTGCTTGCAAAATTAATTCAAATTGACTTGCATAGGAGCACTGTCACATGAATTGAAAACAGCTGAAGAATGGTTAGAAAAAAAAAAGATCACGATAAACAGCAATCAAACTGCTCGGAAAAATACCTGATATTTGGGCCCTGGGGACCTCTGCAAGGCCTGGTTTTATTTAAGATCTTCATTAGTGAATGGGAAGATGGGAGTAAAAAAATCATTATAATCACAAATAGAAACTGGTGCAAATATCAATGAAAGCAGAGAATTTTTTTCAGAAGGAAAAGGATTTTAGGCTCAGACTTTACATTGACTACATCATTTGGCAGAGAAATCTGTAGACAGAGACCTAGAAATCCCTATATCCATGATGGGGAAAAGGAAAAAAATAGGATCAAATATGAAACAGGTGGAGATAATATTGGGATGTGGCTATTCGAAGCAAGTGTATGGATGGTTGTCTTACATCACAGGTGATGTGATGATAACTTGTATATGACTCCTTAGAAATGACTCTGTTCATATTTATGCTCCTTGCTGGTTACACGGACCAATGGAAAATCCATGCAAAAAAAAAAAAAAAAAAGAGCAGATTGGAAGAATTAAGTGTTTGGGTAGAAGGCTAGACAAAGTGATGAGTGTGTATAACGTTGCTGTACACATTGCAATGTGAAGGAAAAAAAACAGACAAGGGCTGGGATGGAGTGCAGAAGGACTTCACATCATGATGTGCTAACAGGCAGGAACAGATTTAGTCTTGGAGCCATATTTTCCTGAAGAATACTTAATACTTAAACTGTGGTCTGAAGGATGAAGCCTTTAGCTAGCCAACTGCAGTCAGGTTAAGAAGAAAGGATTAACAAGAGGATATCATGGATAAAGGTCATTTTCCAGTTTAAATTTGTAAGTTTCTTTATAATGTAGGAAGAGTGTTTTGAGAGTCTCTAAAGAAAAAATATTTGCACTACTTTACAGTGACTTTAAATATATAAACAGAGTGACACCCAATAAATAATACACGCATGTCTCAGTCCTACTTTGCAGGAGTACAATTTGACTATTGCTAAATCATTCAATACAACCGCATATATCAAAGACTAAATACAACATTGGTCTCACATGCCAAGCAGTACTGGACATTTTAAAGAACTTTCTTCATAATTGCTAAGTTTCCATGTGGGAAATCTAAATGCAAAGTTGTGCTTCTTCTAAACTTCAGCGTATGCTTAATGACTATCTTGAATTCCTTAAATTATTTATCTTAATTACCTTACGGGTTGGGTGTGCGTTTTGTTTTTCTAAAAAATAATGAATACAAAGCTACTTTGGAACAGGATTGTCCTTCATTATGCTGGCATTTGCATTATATAGTATAATATCCATTCCCTTTAGAATTCTTTTCTATCAAATAAAGAGCTTTTCTATATCCGTTAATGTGTTCTTTTTTACCCACTTCAGCATTACTTTAATCTTTATTAGCCTCTCTATGCTTAGTGTGGGCCTCAACGCTTGTCATTATCTTTCTTCTTCAGTAGAAAGCAAAGCCAAAATAAGGTTCTGGCAAAACTCCTCGTGTTCAAAACCAAAATATAAGAGATTAACAGTGTTCAAATATTTCACCTCATTCTTTGCCTTTAATTTGGGGGAGAGGAAATCACTCACAAAATCCCCGTATACACTTTTGCCAAAAATCTGTGTCAGAATAGAAAATCCAGTTTAAGTTTTTCTTTATTCAATAGAACCCACATAAAACACTAACAATGTATTCACAGTCCATTTTGAGTAATTTAAACCTGAGTTATTTTCTATTTCAAAAGTAAATACACAGGTTCTCTTTCTCCAAGAAATCAGAAAATGGAACAAAGTGACACTAAAACAAGAAAAGCTATAAACTCCCATTTTGAAATGTCTTCTATGTAGGATTATTGCTTGTGCTTTCTCCCCCAGGCAGAGAGCAGCTACTATGTCTCCACGTTAGTACAAATACAATTGAAGTCAATATTCTGAAATTTCTCTCAAATGAATAAATTATTATGAGTGATCCTAATAGCCTCTAAGATCAGCATAAGAAAAATTTCAAAATAATGTTTGTCTTCTTTGACTGGAAGAAGAAAAGATAGCAAAAATAAAAGCAGAGCTTGCAATACAATTCAGAGGTGATGCCCAGGGGAATGTGGTGGCTTGCCCATTGTGTGGTACAGGAAATACAAAGAACTCAGTAGGGAAAAGGCAGTTTCCACCAAAGCAAAGGAGGCTGGTGTGTCTTGTGATCATTTGTAACAACAACATGTGGAAAAAAAGAGCAATAGTGGAATTTCTAAGATGTAAGAGCAAAATCTGTTGTAAACAAATACTATAACCATTAATTTTATTCTCATAAGAATAAGCCTCGAAAACATTTGCTAAAAATTTCCAGGAAATGATTCTGTTTGCATCCATGCTTAGACTATATAGATTAATCAATATTATGTGTTCCAGAAGGTGACTGAAATAAATCTAATGTAATTAGAAGAAAGCAAAATACATCTTCAGGGTATGTACAGATAGGCTGGTAAAGCTAAAGATATGAGATTGACAGTTTAAGAGCAGAAAAAAAAGAAGAGAGGAAAGTCTTTAGCAATATAATATGTATTGTAGAAAGAATCTATTGGGTCTATAGTTATTCAACTAAATAATTTAATCAGAAAATTAGGCCAATATATTGCTATGAGGTTTGGTTCTCTATTCCAAGTATTTTCATAATTTTAATTCAAATAGGATTTAAATACAACATAGCTTTAACCTTTAAAGAAAACTACCTATGAAGAGCCAGCCCTGGTGGCCTAGTGGTTAAGTTTGCCACACTCAGCTTTGGCAGCCCAGGTTAGGTTCCTGGGCATGGACCTACACCACTTCTCTGTTAGTGGCTATGCTGTGGTTGTGGCTTACATATAAAATAGAGGAAGATGGGAAACAGATGTTAGCTCAGGGTGAATCTTCCTCAGCAAAAAAGAGGAGGATTGGCAACAGATGTTAGCCCAGGACAAACCTTCCTTGGCAAAAAAAAAAAAAAAGAAAAAAAAGAAAATTAACATACATATCTTTCAAAGATTTTGCTTATTTTTTTCTAAAGTCTAGACTTGGAATTTCTTAGTATACATTTGTCATTTAATGAGAAAGTGGATACTTGCAGTAATGATATTCTTATGATTATGAGACAGTTAATTCCAAAAATCCAAAAACTGGGCATCAAGAAAATAGAGGAATAAGAGCGATATCAGCATCATGGTGGAGTGAGATCTTGCCTTAGATCCTTCCCCCTAAGATACAATGAAAAGGACATTCATTAAAAAATAGAGGACATTCACACAACAAAATAGACAAGTGAGAGATCCAAGCAACCATAGATCTGAAAGTGGAGGTGCTGGACCCCCTGGGAGAAAGTGGAAGGAGGTAAGGGATCTCCTTTCCCTCCCCATCAGCAATTTGGGGTGCTGAATTGTGTGTGGCTGTAAGAGGAGAAGTGGGAGGGGCAGTTCTCCACAGAAATGTCTTCACTCACCAAATTGCTTCCCAGCCATGACAAAGCTCCACAGAGAAGGAGCTAAGCTATTGCAGATCTGTCTTCATCAAGCCAGCACCCCAGGAGAGCAAATAGCGAGGGCAAAGTGAGAAATGCCAGGATAACACATGTGAAAGAAGGTACCCCTCCCCACACCTGGTGCACCAGCTCGGCCCATCAGCCAAAGCAAGGGACCCCAGCCAGAGTGTCTGCACTTGCATTAGTAAAGCAACAGCTTTAAGCAAGCAATTGCAGAAGGTTCCCTGTCAGCATAGATTTCAAAAGATAGGTACAGATGCCAGAGATCATGGCAGTCTCAGAATACACAGCTCCTGCCCCCCACCCAGTGGTAGCAGGTGGAATCTGTGACCAGATAGATACTAACAATATGCAAAGGAATAAATCCACCCCATCAAATAATAAGAAGTGGTATATTAACACTTCAGATCAGAAGGAAAATGACAACCACTCAGAAATCAATCCTGAAGGTAGAGAAATTTACAATCTAAATGACAGAGAATTCAAAATTGCTATCATAAAAAACTCAATGGATTACAAGAAGATTCAGACAGACAATTCAATGAAATCAGGATTAAAATTAATGAATAGAGGGAATTCTTCACAAATGAGATTGAAACTATAAAGAAAAACCAATCAGACATGTTAGAGATAAAAAACACAATGATTGAGATAAAGAAAAATCTGGATTCCTTCAATAACAGAGCTGATATTATGGAGGACTGAATTAGTAATTTGGAGGACAGAAATATAGAAAAGCTTCAGATGGAGGAGGAAAGAGAGCTAAGGCTAAAAAGAAATGAAGAAAATCTCCGAGAAGTGTCTGACTCAATTAGGAAATGTAACGTGAAGATTATAGGTATTCTAGAGGGAGAAGAGGAGGAGGAAGGAGCAGAAAGCTTGTTCAAAGAAATAATAGCTGAGAAATTCCCAGCAGTGGGTCCAGCACCTCCACCTTCAGACCTATGGCTGCCTGGGTCTCTCAGATGTCTACTGTGTTGTGTGTATGTGCTCTGTTGGTTTATAATTGTCCTTTTCATTGTATCTTAGGGAGGAGAGTCTAAAGGAAGAGCTCACTCCACTATGATGCTGACATCACTCATTTCCCTCTATTTTTTTGATGCCCAGTTTTTGGATTTTAGGAATTAACTGTCCCATAATCATAAGAACTCCATTACTATAAGTCTCCACTTTCCCATTAAATGATAAATGTATAGTTAGCAAATACAAAACTTGAGGAAGGAGCTGGAATTACAAGTAAAAGAAGCTAATAGAGCTCATAATTACATCAAGGTAAAAAGACCTTCTCCAAGGCATATAGCAATAAAACCGGCAAAAGTCAAAGATAAAGCAAAAATATCAAGGGTGGCAAGGCAGAAGAAAATAACTTACAAAGTTATTTTACAAAGTTATCAGGATTTCAGTGTCTTTCTCAGCAGAAACCTTACAGGTTAGGAGAGAGTGGAATGATACATTCAAAATTCTGAAAGACAAAAACTTTCAGCCAAGAATACTCTCTCCAGAAAAAAGTCCTCCGATATGATGGAGAAATAAAAATTTTCCTAGATAACAAAAGCTGAGGGAGTTCATCACCACAAGACCCCCACCACCTACAAGGAGTCTTCAAGAATGCTTTCACACCTGAAAATTTAAAAAAGTGTTTACAAAGCCCTGAACAAGGAGATAAATAGGCAGACAAAATCAGAAAATTGCAGCTGTCTATCACAACAAGTTAGCAAACACTTAACTATAACATTAAAGATAAAGGGAATGAAAACATCAAAAGTACCTATAATCTTGTCATTTTAATCACAAAATCACTAAGCAAAATGGAATAAGTTGTGACAATAACTTAGAAGGGGAAGAGGAAAGAGATAGAACCTGCTTAGACTAAGGGAATAAGAGGCTATCAGAAAATGGACTATCTCATCTACTATACAAACTTCACAGTACCCACTATACAATCAGAATAGAGACACAAATGATAAATAAAGAGAAAACTAATAAACCATCATAAAGAACCACCAAACTGAATTGGCAGTCTGAAATACACAGGATGAGAAACAGGGGAAATACGGAACGCCTGGAAGACAAGTGATAAAATGGCAACATTAAGCCCTCATATATCAATAATCACTCTAAATGTAAATGGACTGAATTCCCCAATCAAAAGACACAGAGTGACTAGATGGATTAAAACATAAGACCAACAATATGTTGCCTCCAGGAAACATATCTCAGATCTAAAGACAAACGCAGGCTCAGAGTGAAGGGATGAAAGATGAGACTCAAAGATAATGTCAAATGAAAGAAAGCAGATGTTGCCATACTTATATCAAACAAAGTAGACTTCAAGATAAAAAAGGCAATGAGAGACAAAGAGGGGAAGTACCTAACGATGAAAGGGACTCTCCACCATAAAGACTTGACACTTATAAAAATATATATACCCAACACAAGAGCAACAAAGTACATAAAACAACTATTAGTAAACCTAGAAGAAGATATTAACTACAACACAATAATAATAGGGAAAATTAACGCCCCCCCCCCAACCTAGATGAATGGAAAGATCATCCAGACAGAAAGTTAACAAGGAAATAGTGGGACAAAACAAAAAACTAGACCAGATAGACTTAATGTGCATATATAGAACAGTCCATCCAAAAACAACAGAACACACATTCTTCTCAAGTGCACATGGAACATTCTCAAAGATGGACATATATTGGAGTAGAAGGCAAGCCTCAATAAATTTAAAAAGATTGAAACCACATCAAGCATCTTTTTCAACTATAGTGCTAAGAAATTAGAAATCAACTATAAGAAAAATACTGGGGAAGTGACAAATATGTGGAGACTAAAAACATGCTGCTGACCAACCAATGGGTCATTGAGGAAATTAAAGGAGAAATCAAAAAACTTCTGGAGGCAAATAGAAATGAAAATACACCATACTAACTCATATGGAATGCAGCAAAAGTGGTCTTAAGAGGGAAATTCATGGCAATACAGACCCACCCTAACAAACAAGAAAAATCTCAAATAAGCAATCTTAAACTACACCTAAAATAACTAGAAAAAGAAGAACAAACACAGCCCAAAGTCATCAGAAGGAGGAAAATAGTGAAAATTAGAGCAGAAATAAATGAAATTGAAAGCAAAAGAACACTAGAAAGGATCAATGAAACTAAGAACTGGTTTTTTGAGAAGATAAAGAAAATTGATAAATCCTTGGCCAGGCTTACTAAGAAAAAAATAGAGAAGGCTCAAATAAATAATATGAGAAATGAAAGAGGAGAAATCACAATGGATTCCATAGAAATACAAATGATTATAAGAGAATACTATGAAAAAGTATATGGACAATCTAGAAGAAATAGATAAATTCTTAGACTCATACATCCTCCCAAAACTGAATCAAGAAGAAATAGAGAATCTGAATAGACCAATCACAAATAGAGAGATTGAAACAGTAATAAAAACCCTCCCCAAAAATAAAACTCCCGAATCAGATGGTTCCTCTGGAGAATTCTACCAAACAGTCAAAGAAGATTTAATACTATCCTTCTCAAACTACTCCAAAAAATTAAAGAAGATGGGCCACTTCCTAACATTTTATGAGGCCCACATCCCCCTTATCCTAAAGCTGGACAAGGACAACACAAAGAAAAAAAATTACAGACCAATATCACTGATGAACATAGATGTAAATCCTCAACAAAATATTGGCAAGCCAAATATAGCAATACGTTAAAAAGTTCACATACCATGATCAAATGGGATTTATACCAGGGACACAGAGATGGTTCAACAACCACTAATCAATGAATGTGATACACCACACTAACAAAATGAGGAATAAAAACCCCATGATCATCACAATAGATGCAGAGAAAGCATCTGACAAGATCCAATATCCATTTTTTATAAAAGCTCTCAATAAAATGGGTATAGAAAGAAAGTACCTCAACATAATAAAGGCCATATATGACAAACCCACAGCCAACATCATATTCAATGGGGAAAAAACTGAAAGCCATTCCTCTGAGAACAGGAACAAGACAAGGGTGCCCACTCTCACCACTCTTATTCAACATAGTACTGGAGGTTTAGGCCGCAGCAATTAGGCAAGGAAAAGAAATAAAGGGTATCCACATTGGCAATGAAGAACTGAAATTCTTGCTGTTTGTATATGACATGATCTTATATATATATGTAGAAAACCCTAAATAATTCATCAGAAAACTACTGGAAATAATCAACAACTACAGCAAAGTTGCAGGGTACAAGATCAACTTAAAAAAATCAGTTGTATTTCTATACTCTAATGACAAACTAACAGAAAGAGAAGTCAAGAATACAATTTCATTTACAATCACAACAAAAAGAATAAAATATCTTGGAATAAATGTGACCAAGGAGGTGAAAGACCTATAGAATGAAAACTGCAAGAGATTATTTAAAGAAATCGATGACATAAAGAAATGGAAAGATATTCCATGCACATGGATTAGAAGAAAAAATATAGTTAAAATATCCATATTATCTAAAGTAATTTACAGATTCAATGCAATCCCAATCAGAATCCCAGTGATGTTCTTCTCAGAAATAGAACAATGAATCCTAAAATTCACATGGGGCAACCAAAGACCCCCAATAGCTAAAGCAATCCTGAGAAAAAAGAACAAAGCTAGAGATATCACAATCTCTGACTTCAAAATATACTACAAAGCTATAGTAATCAAAACAGCACGGTACTGGTACAAAAACAGACACACAGATCAGTGGAATGGAATTGAAAGCTCAGAAATAAAACCATACATCTATGAACAGCTAGTCTTCAACAAAGGAGCTTAGGACATACAATGGAGAAAGAAAAGGCTCTTCAATAAATGGTGTTGGGAAAACTGGACAGTCACATGCAAAAGAATGAAAGTAGACCATTATCTTACACCTACACAAAATTGAACTCAAAATGGATCAAAGACATGAAGGTAAGACATGAAACCATAAAACTCTTAGAAGAAAATATATGCAGTACATTCTTTGACAGTGGTCATGGGAGGATCTTTTCGAAGACCATGTCCACTCAGGCAAGGGAAACTAAAAAAAATAAATAAATAAACAAATGGGACTTCATCAGACTAACAAGCTTCTGAAAGGAAAAGGAAATCAGGGATAAAATGAAAAGACAACCCACCAAGTGGGAAAAAATATGTGTAAGTCATATTTCTGACAAGGAGTTAATCTCCAAAATATGTAAAGAACTCACACAACTCAACAACAAAGAAACAAACAAAAAATGGGCAGAGCATATGAACTGACATTTTTTCAAAGAAGATAAACAGATGGCCAAAATGCACATGAAAAGATGTTTAACATCACTAATCATCAGGGAAATGCACAACAAAACTACACTGAGATATCACCTTATATCCCTTAGAATGGCTATAATCACCAAGACAAAAACTAGGAAATGGAGAGGATGTGGAGAAAAGGGAAGCTTCATACACTGCTAGTGGGAATGCAAACTGATGCAACCACTATGGAAAACAGTATGGAGATTTCTCAAAAAATTAAAATAGAAATACCATATGATCCAGCTTTCCCACTACTGAGTATTTATCCAAAGGACTTGAAATCAACAATTCAAAGAGACTTATGCACCCCTATGTTCATTGCAGCATTATTCACAATAGCCAAGATGTGGAAGCAACCCAAGTGCCCAGCGACTGATGAATATATAAAGAAGATGTGGTGTATATATATATATATATATATATATATATATAATGGAATACTACTCAGCAATAAAAAATGATGCAATGGTACCATTCACAGCAACATGGCTAAACCTTGAGGGTATTACGTTAAGCAAAATAAGCCAGGCAGAGAAAGATAAACACCGTATGATTTCACTCATGTGGAAGATAAACTAACATGTCAACAAAGAGTAGAGATTACTGGTTACCAGAGAGGAAGGGGTTTGAGGGGGTTGACATTAAGGGGTAAAGGGGCACATTTATATGGTGACTGACAAATAATGATGTACAACTGAAAATTCAGTGTTATAAACCATTATGACTTCAATAAAATATAGAGGGATATTCTATGATAAAAATAAATGTACTCTCAAGCCACAAAAAGGCATAGAAAAACATGAAATGCATGTTGCTAAGCAAAGGAAGTCAATCTCAAAATGCTAAAACTGTGATTCCAGCTCATGTGTGACATTCTTGAAAAGGCAAAACTATAGGGACAGTAAAAGGATCAGTATTTGCCAGGGATTAGGGAGGAAGAGGGAGGAAAGGACCAAGGGCTGAAAAGGTGGAGCACAAGGGAGTTTTAGGACAGTGAATGTGTTCTGTATTATGCTGTAATGGTAAATACATATCATTATACATTTGTCAAAACCCATAGAACGTATAACAGAAAGGGTGAACTCAAATATAAGCTATGGCCTTTAGTTAATAATAATGTTTCAATATTGACTTACCAATTGTAACAAATGTGCCACACCAATGCAATATGCTAATAATAGTGGAAACAGGGTTAGAGGATATTGAGATGGTGTACAGGAACTCTCCATACTTTCTTCTTACTCTTCTGTAAACCCAAAATTTCTCTAAAACAATAAAGTCTGTGCATTTTAAAAAATCCACAACGCAAGAAAATTTACAAATAATTTAAAATAAAACCTTATGAAAACATAGAGGGATGACCATAGAGTCCATGATGAAATCAATGAATTCTCAAGCCTCTTTATTATTCCTTAGCCCCATTCTTAAAAATCACAATTACTGTTAAAATTATGCCCTAATGGGTTGAAGCCGAAAAAGTTTGAGAACCTCCGTTAAACTATTAACAAAAGGTGCTCTGGAGGAAAACAAATAGTTACTCAAATAAGCAGTGAAATTCAGAATGGAGGGCTACTATGCATATTTTACATCAATTAAGCCAGTCTGTATTTGGCTTGTTTGTTTTAGTTTCTGTTTAGAATTAAAGATCATTTCTGAAAAAACTGTTTTTAAAAAAAGCTTACAACTCTTTCCCTTAATTTTATTCAAAGTGAGACTGGAGTATAGGATCCCACATTTGGGTGTTGAGGTATGAAAACTTTTAACGTCTACTTACTTCATTGAATAGTCAAATGTCAAAGAGATAGCTAAGTGGTTGTTCCCTTTTAACTACTAAAATATTGCTTTCTAGCTACATCTGAAAGCAGTAATATGGAAGGTTTTTAATCAGCCGTCATCTTCTCTATATCTTTAGTGATTTAGGGATCACGTGGTGCATTCAAATACATTATCTTATTTATCCTAAAAACAACACTTCAAGATAGATGATAATAGCCATCTACTCCCACTTAACAAATAGAAAAGCTGAGATTCACAGAGGTCCCAAAAATAATAAAGTGAATTAAAGACATAGCTGAGAGTCAGGTTAATCCATCCTTTTAATTATCTATTTATCTAATCATATTTATTATATACGCACAATATAACAAGCGCAACTTATATATTTGAGCACCTATGTGCTATATATTTTTTGAATTCCTTATATAAACTATAAGTCAGGGCACCATCCAGAGCCTAGTCAAATCTCGGGAGACCTAACTGTTTGGAGAGCTCACCTCTAGTTTAAATAATCAGGGTCCTGGAAGACCTAGGTTTGAAATGGCCTCAGTCTCTTGACAACTGCATATCCTTAGGCAAGTCACTTACTCTTACTGAGCCTCATTTTCCTCAACTGCAAAAAGATTACTAAGCATCTCTTTTTGCATTGTCATCTTTAGTACTAAATGAATGTATATACATGACAGAGTATTTTTTTCATGGCAAGACAATTAGAAACAGTTATGTGATACCACATGTGCCAAATACAAAACACATGCTCTTCCCATTGGTGTCAAAAACTACTTGAATGACCTTGAGCAAATGCTGTCACCTCTTTGACACTTCTGTATATGTATAGAAAGAAGAGATAGAACTAGACAGCATTTCATCTACCACATTGCTCTAACACTCTGACTACTCATTCTGAAAATAACAATGCGGCCTCATACTCCAGGACGTCAGGACTTCTGTTTTCTTTCTTCACTGCTATGACCCTGGTGCCCAGAAGAGTGACTGGCACATGCAAAGTGCCAATACGTATCTATTGAATGAATGAATCCAGAAAATATGCACAAAATCAAACTTTACTGTAACATAATACTTCTAGATATATCCAGAATAAAAAAACAGAAGGAGAGTTCAAGTTACTACCGTGAGGTAGACACACCCACACCCACCCACACACACACACACACATACAGTCTATCTGATACACTGTGGCTAAAAAAGCACATGCTGAAGCCCAAATTCAAATGATAGGTCCTAACTAACGTGAAGCACTCAAACAAAACTAGGAAGAAACCATCTGAGCAAGTAACAATTAGAGAACTTTTTAAAAAACAAAGTTCCTCCTGAAACAAAAGAAAATCCTGATGCTTGTGCAATATTAAAAACATGACATGACTCCGCAGTAGTGTCAACATTATAGACTGGCAACTTAAATGATCGAAGGGTGTAAGGTGGAAAACCAAGTCAAACAGGAGAATTTGCTTCCTCTCTTAAAAGAACAGCCCTTACTCAGCTTTGGGCTGTTGAGGTCATAGGAGGCAGTTAGCTCCGGCTTTCTGAAACTTCCAACTGAATAGAAAAATTCAGATTTTACATGAAGGCCCCATTCTTTAAGTGCCGACAATAAATTCATATAGATATATGCAAAAAGAAACAAAAAACCTGATGGACTGGTGAATCTCTTAGTACGAGGAGAAAAGAAATGCAACAGAAGGTCAAAGAAAGAATGTTTACTGAGTACCAACCTTTGCCAAGCCCTACTCTTGGTCCCACTTTTTCATCCTCATGCAAACCTATATCTCAGTAATTTATACCCCATCTTACAAATTAAAAAAACAAAATGTTAGGGGCCAGCCCCATGGTGCAGCAGTTAAGTTTGCATGTTCTGTTTCTCAGCGGCCCAGGGTTCACCAGTTTGGATCCCGGGTGCAGACATGGCACCGCTTGGCAAAAGCCATACTGTGGTAGGCATCCCATGTATAAAGTAGAGAAAGATGGGCATGGATGTTAGCTCAGGGCCAGTCTTCCTCAGCAAAAAAAGAGGAGGATTGGCGGTAGTTAGCTCAGGGTTAATCTTCCTCAAAAGAAAAAAGTTATCTTTCCAAGAAATATTTATTATTCTATTATACATCAGAGCCAAGTTTTAGAAACACTGGATAGTGGTAAATAAGAGATAGCTACAAGAAGCCTAGGAGTTTATAAGCTTCGAAAAAGTTTTACAGGTGCAATGATTGTTTCTAGGAAGCGTATGGAATGCGTGCATAACTACAAGGGATGAGTAACAGCGTTTCTCCTGAGTACTTTCCCAATTCTTAGGTGCAGATTTGGTGAGCGTTTTTTATCAGTCTAAGAAATAAAATACTAAAATATTCATTCCTAAGGCCTGAAGTTCAGGAAAATGTTCTGAGAAAAGAATATTCTTCTTTACTTAGCATAATAAAGGCTTTCGGACTGGGAGAGCTGAGTCAGATCAAATCAAGACAGCCTTACAAGAGCAGTCTTCCAGGGAGCTAGCAGGTCAAATAATGACAATTCTCTGGGCTCAAGACTTTGAAGAACCTCCTACTTCACTCCGCCCCCATCAGTGCTTGCCAGACTGCTGGCTTTCATCATGATGGCAGATTTTTGGGTTTTCAAGGGAACCTCACATCTGGAGGGGCAAGGAAGGACATAGAGCACCTCAAAATGCCATAAAGCTAGCTGTTCTAACAAAATTCATCACTTTTCTTGAATAAATGTTCCCTGGATTGCTCCAAGACTTTGGTTAATTTCCAGAGTTCTAGACAGTTGATTCTGACAATGCTTTTCAGTTTTCTCATGGCTTTTATGGAGGAGGAAATTTTCAGAGGCCCTTACTCCACAATTTTTGCTGACATCCCTCTGAGGATCTATATTTCTCCTGGAATTAGATCACTTATCAAATCATAAATGGCACAGCCTACGAACAATATATTAAAAGTATATATACTTCTTATTAGAATTACTTGTACTTTGCACATTTTCTTTAAAATATAATTTAAAATTTTCCTTCATTTTGCATTTCAGTGACGTAACACAAAATATAACACCTAGATTCCACACACGTTCCTCATAGTTGGACAAGCTCAAATTCACTAAATTTCTCTAAATTAGCTTCTTTTTCTTCACTATTAACATCAGGCATAGATACATCAAAAGAGATATCACTCAAAAAATTACAAGAATTTTGAAAAAAATACTCAAAAAACCTGAACAAAATTGACACTATACTAACAATTAAAATAGAAAGAAAAACAAAGCATGAAGTGTTTGAATGATCGGAAAGTATTCATTCCTGATACAAAGGGATTATGTTTTTTATAAAGGAATCAATTGTGCTTTATACAGAAGTCATGCACAAAATTGAGTAATTTCCCTCAAAATTTCTAATTGCAGGAAGAATTGCATCAGATTTACCCTCACAGATACACTCTGTCAAACCTTGTCTGATAACTTCTGAACAGAAACAAGAGAAACACAAAACTAAATTCAAAGAGAATCTGATATATTTTCTCAGGCTTTTAAAAAATTAATTTCAACTCAATGTGTCAGCTATCTTCTCAGAAAGGGCAATTTAAAATATTTATGTAATAAATCATTGTTGCTATGTGAGAAAATGCAGACTACAAAATATATTCATAGGCCCTCATAAATGGATGTTAGTCAGCCATCTACTTGTATAGGGGTGATGATATGAAAGAAAGAAAAGAATGTGGGGGTGAGGGTGGGAGGAGAAAAATGAAAGAAAGTAAAAGAGAGGCAGACAGAGAACATACGCCATTATGTTGGCACTGGTTATCTGAGTGAGACAATTATTTTCTCATTTGGTTCATCTGATGTTCTAATATCTTAACAATCTACTAGTATTACTTTATCTATATTATACCTCTAAATGCAACCATAATTTTTAACACCCAAAAAGAAATACCAAGTTAATGAAAAAAGAGAAAACACATTGAGATTAGGATGTTAACATATAAATTACTATGAATTAGAACAACTAATACTACTTGTTTGCTTTCATAATGATAACTTTCTTAGTAAAGGACTGATTAACATACCTGATTTATTCATCAAATGGGAAAAACAATTAAAAGTTTTGGCTATATGGCTATTATAACCAGATTTATTATAATATGCAATTACTTAAACTGAAATTAATCTTCAAAGGCATATGAAATATTATTTGTGTGAATAACTTTCTAAATTAATTACATAAATACACTATATTATGAAGTTTTAAGTATTCAAATTGTTTAATTTTTTTCTTAAAGTGGAGGATTGAAAATATTATTTGTCTTTGTCACAGGTGGTTCCATAATGAATTTGGGTAGTTTTAGCTTAAAAATTAGAAAATAGATGATATTAAAGTTTTTATATAATAAAAATCTCTCAAAGTCTAAATTGTTTTTAATATAATACTCATGCAATGCAGTCAATATTTTCTGGTGATATAATGATTTTATGTCATGATATTTCACTTACACTTTCAGTTTCCATCTTAATACGGATGTGTTTTTAACTGAGCAAAAGATAGTGGAACACTTTTTAATATAATCTGTGTACTATTAGTTAGTTTAATTGGATTGTTAGTATTATAAATACATTAATATGTGTGTTGTTAAAAAACTGGCTTACCTAATTTTCAACCAAAAGACTATTTTTAATGTACACCAGTAAAATAATTTACTAATAAAAACAATTGTTGATTATAAAAATCTTCCAATGAAACATCTTTTCTGAAAATTTTCAGTGAAGAAAAAATTTAAGAATTGAAAGAAAGCCTTTGAAGGATGACTGACCTGATAATCTGAGAAATTTCTAATCTCAATGGAATTTAAATTAATTTCTTATGATATTTTTATTCCCTGATGTAGGGAATGAAGTACAAAATAAGTCAGTCCTAAGTGTTGGAATCAACACGGGTCATTCACATGTTAACTTTTATTTCCTATCCAATATAACTACAATAATGGCAAATCAGCAGCAAATCAAATGCTTTTTCTTTTTACATACATAAACCAATTCTAAAAGTTTGTGGGTTGTTTCAATCTGAAACTCTCCTGAATGCTGAAGGAAACTTCACATTACTTTACAGAGAAATTCTCAGAGAGGAAGATAAAATATTTGTTATTCGGTCATTGAAATCCCTTCCCTATTTGCTCCCTTCTCCAGGTCAGAGCTAATTTGAGGTCTCCTTCCTTCCCCCACCCACACATAGCCCTCCTCTTTTAACAACAAATATGTCCAGTGAATTTTCAATCATACACAACATTTAGCATGATGTCTACTTAGGCAGCTTAAGTTGTAGGGAAAATTTCATAAAGGCTTACCCCATTTTTCGGAAAAGCAATCCATCCCAGGTCGCCCATGACAGTACGTGAATCCAGTAAATTCACTGAAAGAGAAAGAACACAAAGCTGAGTGAAATATATAAAAAGCCACCACTATTTCACAGAGTTATTAAGAGTGCATATTGTTTACATAATGGAAATTAGATTAAGCATTTATTAAGATGAATACAAGGGTTACAATTTAAAGAAAACATTATTTGGATGCAAGAGGACAAGTGATTTTGAATAAACAGTTGGAGAACAATTACAGCAAAAACACGTAAACAAATCATCACCCTAAGTGCTTTCTGGTCAAACAAGAATAAAGGAAAAGAATTAATAATAAGGAAAAGAAAAAACTAAAGGTCCACAAAAAACTGTAGGGACCATGCTGCTTTTTTAAAGGCTCTAGGTCTTGGGATTAAGCTGCAGCCATAAAATTGTGGCTTAATGTACTATATTTTCTTCTGGAAAGCTGTTATAAAGCAATTAACAAATAATTTACATTAAACAGCAATAAACTATTCCCAAGCTTGTAACATTTTTTTGCAATAGCAACCGAAATCTGTAATCCAAATTGCAAGTTTAATTAAGAAATAAATCTAAACACCCTTAACCAAGCCAAGGAAATTATAGCAGCTCTCAGGATTGTTGCTATAGTTGTGTCCACTGCATTCCCAAAGGTATCTTCTACTACTTATATATAACCAAGCCTAAAATATGATTCTTACAGAACTATTAGCTACATTTTTGAAAGGCAGATCTCAATTCTGGCTTGATATCCTAAAGTATTTGGAAACTCCCAGGATGGAAGTCTGAATATTATTATTTCAAAAGGAAGACATGGAAAAGTATGTACACACACGTGCATGCACACATACAAACAAACACAGTATTTATTTTTCAGTACATTCACTTACTGTTCCCCTCAAATCAAACTAGCTTAAAGGGTGTTGTGTAGTCAAAATGATTTAGACCAGGATCATAAATCAATATCTTTCCCTCTTATGAGTCTATCTGGTACACCGTGCAGCTGAACCACTTTGCATGAGCATAGCATTTGGACCCAAAAGGGAAGCACTTGGGTTATCTCTCATCAGAGGTAGTGGAGCTTCTTTAAACCACATTCAAAAGCCAATACCTTGAAATGCCAACAGTTCTAAAAAAGATGATTCTAGGGGGCCAGCCCTGTAGCCAGGTGGTTAAACCTTTGCGGTTTAACCAGGTTCGCAGGTTCAGATCCTGGGTGTGGACCCACTCCACTTGTCAGCCATGCAGTGGAGGCATCTCACATACAAAGCAGAGGAAGACTGGTGCAGATGTTAGGTCAGGGTGAAACTTCCTAACACACACACACACAAAAAGATGGTTCTATCTGCAAGTGTAAGCCTGGGATACTACAGTATTAACAGATGATGGGCTGAGAAATGTATTATAATACTTCTATAAGAGAATATAAGATAAAGTTATTATCACTGAGGAAATCAAGATCAGAACTGAAATAAAAATTTTCTACACACTGTAGAAATTATGTGCATTTAACCCTTATTATCTGTCATTTTATTTCATATAACATATGCAAACATACATATCTTATAAACAAAGGTGTCTATAATATTAGTAATCTAAAGATAAATCAAAAACAAAACTTTTAGAAAACACACAGAAATATACTCAATACCACATATATATTTGCATGTTCGATATACATACATATATACATAAATTTGTGTGTCCAATGTACTTTGTTATTTCCCTCATTAAGTTCTGAGCTCTTTATCTATAAAAATGCATGCTTATAGAATGTTTGTATCATCTTGAGCCTACACACATCATATTGACTTTAGGGAATAATAAAATAAATAATTGGTGCAATAATTCCCTTTTTAAAAGAAATTGACCTAACTGAAAAAACCATTGTTTAAAACAGCAAAAACAAAAAAACAAATTAAAACTGTTCCCCTATCCACTGACCTTGCAAATCCTCCAGTCATTCCACTAAATCTAATTTTTCAATTACATCCGTACTTTTCTTTTTACTCTATTGTGGGCTTTCCTGGTTTCCATGGGAATAAGGCTACACTAAACTTAAATGTCCTTGTCCTCATTTTAGTTTTTCTGGGACACTAGGGCTGTGTCTAGACATGACTAAATACCAGGGGAGTGCAGAACCTAAATCGTTATGTTTATTCATCTTGATTCATTTGATTCGCCTTTGATATTGAGCAGCAGCATATCTGTGTAGACTAGATAAAGCAGAGCAAGTCAGCAAACTCAAGGCCTTCTACGATGACGGCAGTGAAATTGAACTTAATCCTGTGGTGGCAAACTGATGTGCATAGGAATTCTAAGAATTCATAACTAGCCTGCCATGAGAAACACAGCATTCCTTGTAGACCTCTTAATAATATGTGGATCTTGAAATCTTCTTTATTACCAACAGAATTCCAGATGTCTTTCTAAAGTTTAGTTAGTTTCACTTGAATTAACTTTAATCTAAATTACTATTTTTACTCTTTTTTGGCTTAAAATACCTATGTGTGTGAAAGTAAACGAGTGAACTCAAAATGCTATCGTGGCTGTTAATACAATTTATTGGGCGTCTTCAGTATTGGACTACATTACTAAACGTGTGAAAATAGCCACCATAGGAATGTATATTATCTCATGATTATCTTGTCAAAGGTTGTCTTCAGAAAAATAGATAAGTGGGTTTATAGGAAATACATGCGTCACTTCCCACTACTGTCAGAAGTTGCCTTCCTGATTTCATAAAATTCACAATGCAAAGTAGATATTTATATATACCATTAGAGTATTGGAAATTGAAGGAAAATTAGATGTTTTAGGCAATTACTTGCAGACTTCTATATTGTAATTTTGTTCATATAATGCAGAGAAAATTGAGATTTGATGCCCCAGGGGAAATAGCCAAAATGATATATACAGATAGACAGATATATATCTATATGTGTAACTTACATATAGATATCCAAGTCTAGATCTATATAGATCTTTAGAGAAAGAGAGAGCTTTCTTTTACCTCCCAGTTTTGCACATGCCTCGTTAGCTTTCTCAAATGCCCTTCCCCCTTTCTGAACTGCTAACTCCTCATTTCTCCTACAAAACAAATTTCAGGAACTGCCTTCTCCAGGAAGCCATATCTGATTCTCCTTTTCCTTAATTTATGTAAGGTATTATTACTGAATATTCTAATAACACCCAATTCTTATCTCCAAAACACTGAGTACACAAAATTGTGTTTTTCCCCTAAAAGAACACTACATTTGACTAATGCCTATGACCCTAGCCTGAGCTCAAAACAGCTAAATCACTGTTTGTCTTACGAATGAATTGTTTAGTCAGTGGGCAGATCAGGGGGGCATGTGTGAATCAACATACACTTGTGGTTCTCCACATGGACATATGCTAAATTCTGAAGACATCTTTGATTGTCAAAAGTGGAAGGTAGGGGCAGTATTTGCTACTGGTATCTCATTTGAAGAAGCCAGATATATGACCAAACATCCTTCAATGCACACCAAAACTTCCCCCACCCCCCAGGAAATGATTATCTGGCTCAAATTTCACTAATGTCCAAGCTGAGAAACCCTGGTATATACCTACGATGCTAATAGAAAATCTCTACTTCCAAAATTTTTGTATAGTGCATCAGTAGCATGAGCTTCATTAACAGAAGTTAGCATATTTGGAGGCATTCCTTATGGATCAAAATACTACTTCTATTTAAAGAAATAGAAGTAACAAAATTTGAAGTCTTATTTTGGGAAAAATGGAGTATTCTTATTCCCCAACACCTCTAAATTATTTTTCACATAACCAATATAACTATTATTACAGCTGTTCTTATTTGTGCTCTAATAATTTCTTAACATTCATGATGGCATGTATGAAAAAGCACTATGCCACTGATATTATTAATACTTCCATTTCCGCCACTACTTAAGCCAGTTACACAAAAAACAGAAGTTTAGACATAGGGTATATATAAATGTGAGTTTTCAGAAGCTCATTTTCCAATTTCACTATCAAATTTATTAAAAGTGGGGATTGGCATAATGGAGCACAGTCACTAAGTATCTTCTGTGCTACAATTACAGTAATTAAATTGTTCTCAACAGTATATATGCTTGTTGTAAATTGCAATGAATACACAATGAATATTGATCTTCATTGTACAACTTAATTAAAACTTGTCCAGGAGAAGTCACTAATGAATATAATTAGAGGAAATGTTTGATACCACAGTTACGCTGGAAGACGTTAATTAGATATCAGAAATTTTTTGAAAAATGTTGTTATTCTGTTATTTATATTTTAAAATAAAGTCACGCCATTAAACTGAGAGACAGCCTTCAAGGTCATTTTTCCCTCAGCCATTGTATAATTACAATGAAGATGGGCATATTGGTTGGTATTCTAATCAGTAATTAAGAAGATTGATTCTCCAAGAGAAATAACTCTACAGGGGTCAATGAGTATGTAGTCTGTTGCAAATTCCTAAAGTTAGTATAGGAAAAAAAAAGACTGACACAGGAAATTGTTAAGAAGTAAAAATCAGTTAACTCTCTGTCCAACCAAACAGCAGATTATAATAGAAACTAATTCAAACTCATCTTAAATATGCTTCAATTTTAATACTACACTCTAATAATTTTAATTCTTTCTTGAACAAACAGAGGGAAGCTTTTAAAGAATTTACTTTTAGAAAAGCCAGAGGGTTGCTAACTCATTCTTTTTGTTGGGATTCAAGCGAGGCAAGGAGAGGACAGAATGAATAAAATAGAATATGCATAAGAAGACTCGTAAATCCTCAACTTTACAGATCCTAACAAATGTTAATTCGAGTTAATAACACAAATATGCTTTTCAATGATTATAACTTTCGAATATTCATAACTTGCTGTGTATCACTTTGACTCTGCTGCTTCCTCCTTAACATCATGCTCATATTAGTCATAAAAAGCAGAAAAATTTTATTGGATTCTCCAGGAAAAAGATGCGTTTTGAGCCTTTGAAGAGTCAAAAGACAGCTCAAAGATCCTCCATTCCACCATCAGCAGTGGGCAAGTCTTGAGAGAATTTGTGACCCTTGATGACATGAAGGGAAAGTAGAGCCAGCGTATTCTTACTCTTACTATTATTTCTGTTTTTCCCATGATCTTTGCATTAAGAAACAAACACAACTATAACGGTAGTTGGATCTCCCCCACAGTGTGAAGACAGAATAATTTGAATTAGCAGCAGAGGATGGAATTCTCTTCCTCTAAAGGCATTGAATCAAAGTCCCATTGCATACAGTAGAATTTTGATGGATGCTTGCCTATTGATTTCCATTTAACAATATCAGAAAAGATACTGGATTCAGTTACAGCACACATTCAACTAATTTGTGAGAACAAACCCCAGATATACAGCTGTCCAGCCTCTCTCCATGGTCCCATTCTGTGCAGATGTGATTTCTTGCTTCCAGGCTAAATTTTATAATTTGACAACTGCTGCAGGGAACAAAGAACAGTTGATAAAATGAGTGCAAGGAAAGAGGACATGTGTTTCCCATTGGAAAACTCAATTTGTAAATTTAGTAAAAATTATGTTATAGGTTTAGGGGGTTACATAGATTTCTGGCATCCCTTTCCTTGAAGGCAAGAATCTATAACTGATTGTATTTCCATAGACAATAAGTAGGAGAGTATTCATTTATTTTCCAATTCTGAGCAACCTGTCTATATAATCATTTTTAGAAAGAAGAAATAAAAATGTGGGGAAAGGAACTTATTCAATGCTTACTACGTATCAGGCACTCTAAGAGGCAACTTATATATGTTTTTTCATTTAATCATCTCAACAAACCTATAGGCTCAAAAGAACACTGAAAGCTTGCAGCTCCATTCAAACCCCCAGCAGGGAAATCAAGGAGGAAAACTGGGAGCAGTATCTGAGGCCTGCATGACAGAACATGAGCTCTGCTTATGGCGTCCCACAACCAAGTCCCTCCCTTACTTAGAGCCTGGACATTACACACCTTGATTACAGTCACCTATCTCCCTGGATATCCAAAGGCCATGAACTAAACCCTAATCATGAATGGATCTACTTTATTTTTATAAGAGCCATGGCTGCTGAACACTGCTTGAGAAAAAACACAACAAAGGAGATTGATTCTATTATAAATTAACAGTGGCTTCAAATGGCCCATCAACATTACCTGACAAATTTACTATCTTTGGGAAATCAATTCTTTCACACATTAAGCACAAAGGATTTTGTAAATTTTTAGTTAAAAAATATTAAAAAATAAACCCCACACTCTTTTCTAGCTAATGTCCTCTTCTAAACTCAGATTACTGAATGAGTTGTCAATACCTCGATCTCTTTCTGTATATACGCTTCGCTCTTCATCTAACCCACTGCAATCTGGCTTCAAACTGAACATTCTACCAAAACTTCTGCTATAAAGTTCACTAGTGACAATCATGTAGCTCTGAGTTCCTAATTTGCCTTATCTTTTGGCAGCATTTGGCCATGACTCCCATGGACAAGGACTCTCACCCTTTAGTTTCAATGACAACATATTTCTGTGGTTTTCTTCTATCTCTCTGGTTACTTGTTTCCATTATAAACTACTCTTTCTGTACCAACTTTTGAAGCCTTAGCTTTGAACAATGCTCTATTTTTGTACTGTCTTTATTTCTCACTCTACACCAGTGATTCTCATCTAGGACTTAACATCAAATTAAAAAAAGAAGCGTTTTGAAAGAATAAATGTCTTGGTGTCAGTCTATCTGTACTGAATCAGACTATTTATGATGGAGAATGGATAATATATTTATTTTTTGTTTCTTGGTTGGTTGGTTTTAACGGTGATAGTAGCTTATATCCCTATGTAAAGATCGCTCTAGAAGAACTTATGAAATTCCAAGTCTTTAGTTATAATGTAAATGTTAATGACCCCCAAATCTATATGTCTTGTCCATTTCCCAATCCTGAAATTCTTATCAATTTGTAGAACTTCCTGCTGGTTATTAACACATTCATGACATGTAGTCATCCCAAATTCAGCCTGTCCCAAAATGAAAAAAGTATCTTCCTTGTCCAAGAAAAAAAAAAAAAAAAAACCCTCCTCCTAAGATTCCTATTTCAGTGAATGCAATGCCACACTCCTAGTTGTTTTATCCAGAAATCTGTGAGTCAGCTTCATCTTCCTTCATCTAATCCCCACAGTGAATCAGTGACCAAATCCCACCAATTCTACCTATATTCTGTATATAACCCTCAGCACTGCCTGCTGTGTTTCATTCTACCACATAAGCAGTCCGGCCAAATCCTTGCCATAATTCTTAACTTGAAAAATCTCCTAAGTGTTTGCTCAGTAGAGAGGCATGGTTCTTGGCAATTTCTTTAAAATACTGCTCCAGAATGATCTTTCTAAGTCACGAATATGATCATGTCACTCACCTACTTCAAACCTTGAGTTGTGTCTTACTGCTCTTAAGCTAATCCTTGCAGGATTGGTCTCTATTTTCTTCTTTAGTTTCATTCAGACTTTCCCTTCCTTCTCTTTCCACATTTTAGCAATACTGAACTTATTTCAGTTCCAATTAGGTGTTCTTACTATTGAATCAGTTCTGTCCAATGAACTGTGAAGGTGTTCTGCAAGGGAAAGGGGTTTTTGAGAAGAAAACAGTAGAAAAGGAAACTCCCTGGCTGCCTTGGAACAGGAGTATTTCCTGGAACTGATGCAGCCATCTAGAGAAAATAAGTAGAATCAGCAGGAGAGCAAAGCCTACAGATTAAGGTTGGCAGAGTGAAGGGATGGGAAGTATCTGGTTCCAAATTATATCAGAGAGTTGCTAATCCATCTAAATTTGAAACTTGCCTCTCTTAGGACTTTCTGTTAGGTGGGAGAAAATCAATTTTATTGCTTAATCCAGAGGGGATATGATTTACTGTTATTTGCAGAGGAAGACATGCTGGCTGATACAACTGCTAAATGGCAGAATTTGAAGGCAAACTCCAATCTCCCTTATTCCAGTGTCAGCTCTCCTTCCATCATGTCCTGACGCTTCCAAAATCCTACTTATAGCATTCCAATGGTGTTCCCATCTGAGTCACTTAAATTCTCAGAGTATTTACCTTTGAAGTGATATCTAAGAGAGATGATTTTTGCTTCATTCTTTAAAATATTATGCTTAATTTTTGACTGTGAAGAACAACCGTTTCCTTCAAATGTTTGTTTCAAAATACTTTCATCTTTGCTCATTTTGTTCTGTTTGTTCCTTTTTCATTTTGTTTCAAAATATTTTCATCACCATGAACAAAGAAGTTTTAGCCACTGCTCTTTGAAAATTAAGCAGTAGAATATTAATACCATGAAGCATATAATGATGAAGGAAGCAAAAATCAGTCAGAAATATATACTAAATATTTTGAATTGATAATAGTCTCTAAAATTGTGAACTGAAGGAGATGGTAAAGAGGAATTCAGAATTAGTATCCACTGGTTAGTCCATACAGTGTTTAGGCAAAGGTAGCATTGAAATCCACTGACAGCTAAATTATGACTAATGAGCAGTCTGTTACATTCACAGGATACATGGCATAAAAAGAGCAAAACCGTATGGTTTTCAGGGGCTGCAGTGTCAGATGTGGTAACCAAATTTGTCAAATTTTACGGATTGATTTTATTCTAAAGAGAAAAGTCAACATCAGATGAAATAACAGGCTTGAAAATCGTCACATCACAGGATACATTCATTTAATACCTACTGAGTTCCATACCGCAATGTATATAGATAACATATGAAGCCGTTCCTTACAAGATAGTCTAAATGCTCAACACTTGAAATAAATTCAGTGTGAGAATGGTTCACAGCACAGAGAATACTCACTGGTCCTGTGGTTCTGGCTTGCTACTCTGTGAGCTTGTGGAAGTGATTTTACTTTAAGGGTCTCAGTTCTCATATCTGTAATATCAGTGGTTGAAACTAACAAAATTATATGTGTCTGTACTTAATATACATTGTATCATTTAATCCTAACAATAATCCTTTGGTATGTTGTTTTCCCCATTTTACTGATAAGGAAATTGAAATGGAGAAAAGCTAAGTAGGGCAGTGGTCCAAGGTCCCGGAGCTAATAAATAAACCGCTGGAATCTAAATCCAAGTCTATCTAACTCCAAAGCTCTTGCTCTTTCTTCTGTATCGCACTTGCCCCAGTGTTGGACTAGCGGAATCCAAAGGTACGCTCCCTGGAAACTGGTAACTCTTGTATATCAAAGAGTTTACTAAATCAATGAATTGTGAATAGAATGTTACAGAACCCAGCATTTATCATAACGTTCTAACAGTACTGTATATAAGATAAAATCTTCAGATATATGAATCTAAACGGAGAAGATATCAATTTTTCTTGGGGAAATCACAGTTTAGTGTCAAATTTCCAGCAAGATTCAAATAAGTTGCAAGATCCCAGAAATCAAAAGGATAAGCAACAAAGTAAAGATGAATCCTCTTTTCTTAACTTTTTATTGTTGTTCATTATGCTTTAAGCATGTTAATTGGGGCAAAACAGGGCATACATTAGTCCAAATATACTTTGTCCTTTTATATCAAAAAACACATAAAAATAGAACAGAAAATGTATGCACGGCTAATTCTTTGTTTTGAATGAAGCCTTACCCCAGTCCTTAATTACCCCTAATGCTTGATTGAAATATACCAAACTGCAAAACAATCTATGTAATCATTAGCTCTCTAGCTTCAAGGTAGGATAAATGATGATTAGACCTGAACATGAACTAAAACAGACAGAAACTTGCACAAATTCACAGTCTGTATTTTAAGGTGATGGCATTTCCAAAAATGAGCAAACAACTGGGTGGCTCTTAGCCCTTTTTGTAAAATGAGAAGGAATCCAAATTTTTGCTGGTAATGAATCATTATCCGCATGTCAGTGTTGCAGCTTAGTTAAAACTTAACTCTGATGTAAACCCTACATAATCTTTCTTTGATATCTAAAACAGAAAAAAATATATATTACAAGATATCTTTGGATAATGCTTTGTCATCAAAAACTAGTCAAAATATAAAGCAATACTGTGGCTAATAATTTTGAACAAATATTGTGCCTAATAATTTGAGGTGGGTGAAGATAAACAGTTTGGTACCCAGCTCTAACTATCCATCTGAAAATAGCTAGCAACATTCATGAGAGCAGGAAAGTAGTTTTTAAGTCAGTCACTAAAATACAGTGAATTATGTATCATAACAGCATACAAGATTGATGATCTAATAACAATCATTTTTGCCTAGTTATCCTGGTGCCAAAAATATATCTTTGGTCAAACGCTAACCTCAGTAGCTATTCCTCCTTTTGCAAAGTATAAAAAAGGGAAAGAAAAGAAAGTAAAATAAAAATACTTTCACTTTTCTATGAGATTGTGGCAGAGGCTGTTTTATGCCTACTAATTACTCATATCTTTTCTCCTTCCTTGGTATCAGAATTTCACTTGTGTTTGCAGTGGCAATGTGCCTAGCACCAGACAATGGGTCATGACTGGCCTTAGCCAATAATGATAATCATATTTCTACTATCTTAGCCTCCACCAATTCTGGTGGCCTTGTTACATAGGTCTGGCCAATGAGATATAAACAGAAATCTGCTCGCCAGTTTCTGGGAAAGTCTCATTATCCTAGCTTAAGGAATAGTGCAGCTGACATAACTCTTGGCTCTTCTCTTTCCCTTCTTGTTCAGAACTGGCTGTGATGCTTGGAAATGCATCAGCCTTCTTGCAACCGTGAGACCACAAGCTTAAAAGTAAGGCCAAAAAAGTCACGATGATTCCTGTCCTGACATCAATAAGCCACTGAAGCCATCCACAACATCTACCCTGAAACTTCTTTCTTAAATACTTTTTTAAAATGCCCTCTACATTTTAAGTCACTATGGGACAGTTTTTCTATTATCTACAATCTAATACAATCCTATATAATACAGATAATATATAAATAACTGAGGAAAAAGTTTAGCTCACTGCCTTAACTTTTATTCAAGTTCTATGGAATATGACACCTGCAATGAAGGAAAGTTCATTCATTCAACAAATATTTATTAAGCATCTGCTTAAGTACCAAGCACTGTTCTAGGCCCTGGGGATACATCAGTGAATGAAACAGAAAGTATTTTGCTGATTGTTCATCCTTCCAATTGCTTGGCTCTGAGAATAGGCAGTTGCTTGAATTTATATTACCTGTGAAATAACACTTCCATATCCCTCAAGTCAGACTCTCTTAGGGTATAAGTATCTGAATTAACATTTGGCACTTAGGGATATATATGAACGCATTCAAAATGAATTTAATGTTATTTAGGGATGTAAAGGGGCAATATTAATCAAAGCATACACTTTGAGGATCAATTCTGGTATCATCAACAGTTCTATCATTGATTATACATCAAACCATACCTAAATTTTTTTCCTTTGCATTTTGGTATTTGCTTTTACAACTCTGTAACATCTTGTATTTTCCTATTGGGCATAATTTTATGTGATAATAATATACATTACCTCTAGCCTTAGCACATTTTCATATTCTCCTTTTTGAGATTAATAATAGAAAACATTTCTATAGCATTTTCTGAGTGTTAGTCATATATATGAGTCATATAGATAGATAGACCCATACACACACATATGTAGATATAGATAGACAGTCCTGGTGGTCTAGTGGTTAATATTTAGCTCTCTCACTGCTGGGGTTCGGGTTCATTTCCAGTCAGGGAACCACACCACCCGTCTGTAGGGTGTCATACTGTGGTGGTTACATGTTGCTGTGATGCTGAAAGCCATGCCACCGGGATTTCACATACCAGCAGTCACCCATGATGGACAGGTTTCAGCAGACCTTCCAAACAGACAGACTAGGAAGAAGGACCTGGCCACCCACTTACAAAAAAAAACTGGCCATGAAAACTCTATGACGCGTAGTGGTTAAGTTCACATGCTCCACTTCAGTGGCCTGGGGTTTGCAGATTCTGACCCCAAGCATGGACCTGGCACTGCTTGTGAAGCCATGCTATGGCAGCATCCCATGCAAAATAGAGGAAGATTGGCACAGATGTTATAGCTCAGGGCCAATCTTCCTCAAGCAAAAAGAGGAATATTTGCAACAGATGTTAGCTCAGGGCCAATCTTCCTCACACATACAAAAAAAGAAAACTCTATGAACAACAACAGACATAGATACATAGATATGCATACTCAATGTTTATTAAAAGTGTAGTGTTCCCATCACCTGCATTAGAATCACCTGCAGTGCTTTTTAAAAATGTAGACCCATTGGCTCCTTCTAGAACTTACAAAATTAGGATATCAGGTGAAGCCCAGAAGACTGTATCTTAGAAAGTCCCCACCACCAAAATGATTCTTATACTCATTTAATTCGAATCAGATAACATTAGAACTGGGCTATGACCTGTTCAATGAGGCGAATCTACCTATCGCATGGTTGCATTGTTGTGGCAATGTCAAAATTTCAATGAAAGTGTGGAAAAAACTAACTCTTAGTGTTTGTATTGATACCTATGCAGACCAGCACCAGTCCTAGACCACAGATTCCACTTTGAGGAGCTCTGTTCTAAGTTCTTACACAGTAATAAAAGTCAGAATTATTTATGGATAATTCTGCAAATTCCTAAGTTCTAAACTTACAGATTTCCACGGATCTTGTTTTAATGAATTTTGATTCAATGAGTCTAGGAGAGTCCAGACATGGTAGGTTTAACAATATTCTGAGGTTAGCTCTGATGAGTGCTTCTATGTTAGGAACCATTGGTTCAAAATAAACTTTACCACATATTATAATTTGTTTTTTAGCTAGACAGTTAGAAAGTTACAAGTCAGGATAATAGCACACTGATCTTCTATACAACATTCCTTTTTATATTTTAACACAGTGGTTTTCACACTGAGTTCACAATGGCCCCTGTGGTTCCAAAGAGATGTCTCAGAGGCACGAGCAGATGAAGGAAGGGAGGAGGTAAAAACAGAGCCAGGAAACCCAATAACTCTGTTGTTATCTGCTTCATGTATTGGGCTTCCACTGTGATTTCTTTTGAATGAGAGTTTCTACTGATTAAAAAAAAAGAGTTTGAAAACCACTTCTAGTATTATATCCTTGGCTTTCAACAATGATTTATCTAAAAACCTATTAGATGAAAATCAGTTCTGCATATTTTCAAAATTGTTAAGAATAATATTCATGACATTGTTCAATACCCCAAACACAAAGACCTTGTGACCAGCTTCTCTCAAACTCCAGAGTCAGGAAAAAATGATTTTTCCCGATGAACTGACAGGTTTTCTACCAGGAAATGGGAACCATGGAACTGAAAGCTTATACCTAAGTTGTCTATTCAATTGCTTTAGCATTGATGATGGTGAGATTTTCTTGATATAAGTTTTCCACATTCCTGTATACTTTGCTTATATTTGTACTATTCTCATTTTAACTGATTTTATTATAAAATGTGATTTTTGTAACAAAACATGATTCCTTCCTTGAGAGATGGTACGCCTGAATAAAATACAAGTCACAACACTAAGTACATGTAGATAAATGTAATCTCGAGCATAGGGGTGCAACCAAGAGCTTCAGCACCAAAAACACCTGGTTCCTATCCTGTCAATACATTTGTTATGTGACTCAATGCAAGTTACTTAATTTCTCCCAAACCCAATCTCCCACCAGTAAACTGGAATAATGATATTCATCTCACAGGGTTTTTTTAAAGAATTAAAGGAGATTACACAGTGATAGTCTTCAGAGCAGTTAGCATTATTATCCCTCCCATCTAGACAAAGATTCAGTTCAAAGAATTCTCAGTTCAATAGAATATATTAACCCACCCATATTTCTGATAGATTTGTTAGAATTTTTAGAGTAAAAAAAAAATATGTTCAAGAGGGATAGTTAATTAAATACATTAACCAGACATTGGTTAGAATTAAACCCACTAACCAGACATTAACCAAACTATACTTAAAAAGCCATCATCATTACATTTGAAATTTTCCCCTTTGTAAATCTATTCTTTAAGGCTCTTCTATTCACATGGTTGATGGCATCCATTTTCCTGCTACTTTCCCCGCAATGGTAAGAGCTCCTACCAAGTTGTAAATCTAAACTGCCTCATAAAGTAAGTGACAGTCTAAATAATCTAGGGAATCTAGAACAAATAAAAGAGTAAATCTATCCCCTCCCAAGAAATTTAAACCATTAAGAAGCAGATGTTTTATAGTCATTGTTTTTCTAGAGGCAAAATTAAGTCAAGCTTAAAGCAGAAAAAACTATTTTGTGTTGGCTGATAGCGGCACAAGTCATATGAATTCTGAGAATTTAGAATAAGAGGGCTGAAAAAAAAAGCAGTCATTGATTAACCATGAAGAGATAGTGCCACAGCATATCTATTTACTTGCTAATGGTTTGTTCATCTCAGTAGAACTTTCTTCTCATTGACACTTTTGATAAATCTAAAATAAATCATACAACCTTTCAGTTGGCTACTTCTCAATTTGGAAGAGATTCTCTAATACTAGAGATCCTAAACTCTATTAGTTATGAATTTAGGAAAAAAGCTGCATTAGCTTTACTAGCAAAACAGTAATGAGGTAAAATTGAGTGTGGTTAAAAGCAGTGTCTTTAAAGAAATGAAGAAGTTATTTTATAACATTCCTTCATTAAATATAAATTTACAGAGTATAACATACTTTACTATTACTCCATATGGAGTGTCAGGCCTTGGGGTTGGCACTCAATGAGTTTACAGACAGGCAAAGCTTTCTTCATATTGATGCATTTGGTAAATGCAAAAAAAAAAAAAAAGAAGTTCCACTGCCAGTTCTCTTGGCATTAACTTGCTTTGGTTGGCAAATATCCTATCCGTATTAGTAAGGTATTCTCAGTTCAGAAGAGAACTTTGTCTCTGGTTAACCTTTACTTTGTCCAGTGGTTTCTATTCTGATCAAATATCAGAAATGTACAAACAAGGAAAAACTCAATTATAGCTCAGAGTGACTTGCTACACATGGAATAGGAATAGACACACAATCTTGGGGAAATTGGGGCACATCTTACCCTACAGACCTGGGCACGAAGATCAAGTTACCCAGGTAAAAGAAGGAGCTGTTTCCTGCTGAGCCACAGAATCCAGCTGCCCTGAGAGCAGTCCTCCCCCACCAGACCCAGAGTGTGGGACTGGAAGGAAGTGGCAGGAGAGGTGGGCCAGAAGCAAATCACTGTCAGCTTTGTACTCAGCCTCAAGGAGTTCAGATTTTATCCGGAGGGCATTGGAGAGCCATTGAAGGGTTTACCGGTGAGTAAACAAGGGCTGCTTGAGCAATTGAACTGAAGTCAAGTGCTTTTCTTCTGGTCTTTCCATTTACAGTAATATTAAAAATACTCACTGAATAATGTGGAAGATCAGACCTGGCTAACTGTAGCTCTGCTCCGCACATTGCCTCCTGGAGTGGCGCACTGGTTCTGCTGTCTTAAGACTTGAGCTTTAAAACTAGTTCTGATATTCTAATAAATCAAACATTCCTGTTTCAGTGACTTTATTTGTAACAACAATTTGTCTAATCCATCCTATAGGCTTTTTAAATGAGATTCTAGTGGAACAATGCAGCTTAGCACATTTTGCAAACTATAGAGTACTTTAATAATATAGACTACATAAAAATGATGATAAAATGTTTAATCAAAGCTTCTATATAAAGAGAAAAAAAAAAAACACCCAAGAGGTTGGCTTGGGTAGGAGACCAAAGGTGAATACATTTGCCATGGAACCTTTTAGTCCTTTCGCTTGTTACGAGTAGTATTGCCTAAAAATTAATATCACGATTTAAGGCAAAAGTGAATTTTCAAATGCCCTCTATTCCCAATGGAACAAGGGGTAGGGCTCAGCAACAGGCAGTACTTTCAGGAGAGTTTCTTAGTGAAACTTGGAGTACACAAAGCTAGATCTAGAGTGCACCCTGGGCCAGGGCTTGAGAACTGGGTGCTTATATACTGAAGCAACAGAAAGCAATTTAAAAAGCAAAGAATATACAGCCTGAAACAGAAAGGAGGAAATGTGTGGGAAGAGATCTTGCCGTATACTAGTGAGGTTCTAGGTAATGAAGAGGGGCAATGTCAACAGGGTGGTAAATCAGTAGGTAAAAGTCTCATGACAAGCAGCAGATTAAGTATTTGGTGAGAGGGAAAAACAGTGGAGCTACGAGTGACAGTGAGAGCAAATATCCCCAGGATTGCGCACGAATTTCTGTATGCACTTTTATTGTACTTCCCACTGTTTGGGGAATGAGCCTTTATTTGGATGGTGAGGGCAAGTGTGGCTGTTGCTACGTGGAGAACTTCAGCTAGAGGCTCTCTCAGCACAGAAGAGTTGACAAAAGCTGTGCTGAAGTCAGGCTGCCTGGGTCTGAATGCAAGTTTCTACCACTTCCAGATCTGTAGCTGTGGACAAGTAATTTAACTGTGCCCTATCTCACTTTCCTCATGTGTAAAATAGGAATAATAATAATTATTATTATAGTAATAGTAGTAATAATATACTTATGTCCTAGGCTTGTTTTGAGAAAAATAAATCAATATATATATATAAACTACCTAGAACAATGTCTGGCATACTGTATGTCAGTGATGAATGTTAGCTATAATTACTGTATACAGGTACCTGCACTAAACACACACACACATACATTTCACATGCAGACCTAAATACAAGACATTCTAAACTTCCTTACACCTGTTTCTGTTCACATCTGTAGAAAAGATAAGCCCTCACAGAAATCTTTCTAAAAATATAAAAACCCAATTATACTTCTAAGTAATATTTCAGATTCTGAATATAACTGAACAGGTCAGAAAATGGTATATTTCAGACTGAAACAGCCGTGTCAAATTATAGTGTCAGACATTTGTTTCAGGAAACTTCTAAGGACTTAATTCTCCCAACTATCCACTTTCAGCAGCATCTTGCAGATCATTTGAATGATTATGCATGTAAAAGGTAAACTGATAACATAATGTGCTAGGACTAAATATATGCAAAATATTTGAAGATATCTCTTAGCATGGTTTGTGGCTAATAAGAAACATCTGACCTCTACCTGGGAAATAATGAGGTAAAATGCAAAATTTATAACCCATGTAGCCATGGGTTTTCCTTTCTTTCCTAATCAATTCAGTGTTCAATATTAAATAATAAGGAAACCAGCAGAAAATTAGGACACCATTATGTAGTGGACTTTTATCTTGGATAGCTCTATGGAAAATCTGCATACGCAATTTTTTTTGTTAGATTGTTTTCCTGTCGCAGATTCCCTTTAATCACCCAATGCAAGGAACTTGATGACCTGTGATTGTGAAATCTTATCTCAAATGCCCCATTTGAGGGGCTAACAACTTTTGTAAATCTACTTTGCTCTAGGAATTTTACTAGGCAACATACATTATTATTTTATTTCCACAACAACCCAATGAGTGTGCATGAATATTTCACTTTATGTGGATTCTGAGGTGGATGTTTCAAGACCACACCACCAATACACGGCAGAGCTGGTTTCCTGGTCTTTACACCTCCCCATTCTTCACTACCCAGTGAGAGGCACAATAATTGTGAAGTTAATTAAAATTAACCTGCAGGGCCCTCAATGATGTGAGCCACTTTCTTGCCACTGAGGCACTAGTAAAGTGTTCACTAAGTTCATGATTCTGTTTTATTGGCAAAAGTAAGATATTTTTGTATTCTTTTTCTTAAGGAAGTTTCCTCACATAATATCAGCTTAAATCCATAAAACTGCTGCCCCCAGTGCTTTCCTACATCTTAATCCTCACCCAGCACGTGAAGTGTGGCCATACATGGACTATGCAGAGCTGTAATCAGCTACACTCCCACAACTTACATTCGTGTGGTGCTCTGCCAATTAGAAGATTGTTTCATTTTGCTTGTTCTCCACAACAGTTACGTGAAGGATGTAGTACCATACTACAGACAAATGAACTGAGGTAAAATAATAATAATCATAACTAAATGAGTATCTACAGAACGTAGACTTGGTAAGTGATGGAGTTCAGCCAAAAGAACCCAACACAAAACAAGACCAGTTTCCTTTTGAATTCCAAAGCCAAAAAGTTTCTTTTGTTTGTTTATTTTTCTGTAATTCCATAGCATTTAATCCTTTTCTTAATTTGTTTCACAGGCTTAATACAAAAATGACTCTGAATCTGCAAGATTAAATGGTTCTGCTGTTGTTCTTGCTTCCCCCACCCCTCCAGAGAAATAAAAAATGATGGCTTGAAACCAGACATGGTTAAAATCCTTCAGACACAGCAGTTTCCAAGATTTTCCTACTTTTCTTGGAAGGCGGATTGTACCCCCTTGGAGACTCAGCACACCATCACTACACTGCCTCCCGTGAACCTCTTGAGGGAGAAGAGTCCACTGCCATCTTCCACAAGTCTGGGCAGTCTGCCTCACCTGTCCAGCTAGCATACAAGGTGAGGGCCCAGGGTGAAAGCTGGAATTTGGCTCACAGAGAGAGCTCCGGCTCCGGACAGGTGGGCTGAACTGGTGCCAGCCAGATCTACCTGCTGAGTTTGTCTTTCCACAGAAAAGGCATTAACAAGCATCCTGGAACAGGAAGGTAGAGCCAGCACAAAGTAAACAAGTGAGCTATCTCACAAGAAATGAAAAACTGACAGAAACACCTTAAACTCTTGTACTTCTGATTTATGAATCAAGTAAAAATCGTATGACTTGGTTTGACACAATCTACTCTTTAAGGACTGGGTCCGGTGATTGATTTGAAAAATTATTGCCTTATCACTCAAATTGAAATCATGACTTCCTTGGGAATATTGGAACATAAGGCATCTTGTTTTCACTTTGTATGAATGGAGTGTCTGACAGAGGAGGTGAGAGGCAGGATGGAGGGAGAGACAGAGAAAGGAAGGAAGAGAAGGAGGGAGTGGGGGATTGAGGGAAAGAGGAGGTGAGGAGAAGGGAGATATGACAGACGAAAATAAGAGCGTGAAATTACTGTAAGAGAAAAGGACACTACCCATCTCTGAGTAAAAGAACAGACTGTATTTTCTCTAAATCTTCCAATACTTAGCCTGAAACATGTTTCCAAGCAGGAGCATTTTCTCACAAAGCATATGCAAAATATTTCAACCCTCAGGTTTTGGCTCTTTGATTTCTTTTACCAGAATCATTTACTTAACAGAGTTATGAGCCCAGTTTAGTTAGAACTGAAGAAGTGTGTGACGGATGGAGATGGCCTGGGCAACAGTCCAGCA
The DNA here is from genome assembly GCF_041296235.1 of Equus asinus. Classification (NCBI taxonomy): domain Eukaryota; kingdom Metazoa; phylum Chordata; class Mammalia; order Perissodactyla; family Equidae; genus Equus; species Equus asinus. The sequence goes on along the minus strand of NC_091792.1, from coordinate 111,256,641 downwards.
ACTAAAACAGAATTAGAATCATCACAGACACTTTAATCCCAATTATTTAATCTGTGGGGTGTCTAAAACCTCAAGTATTTGGCAAGGCTCAACGAAACAGTAGAGTTTACAGAGAAATAGAAAGAGAAAGAAACTAAATGGATGAAATAAAATGAACTAGAGTTATTTTTTATTAGATTAGGATTTATATCTTCAGAGTCATATTAAAACAAATATAAAATTAGAATATGTGTCTGTGAATGTGTAGGTATGGTATTTTTTAAAAATAATATCAAAAATAAAACCCAAGCACTTTTATTAATATCAAGTTCACAGTGACGCCACTTTGACACTCCTTCCCCACTCTTTCTTCTAGCCTCACCAAGACCTTTCCACACACCCCAAAACATGTCCATGGCACATACACCAACATCCAGCCAAGTTACTGCACTCTGCTTAATAAACACACAACAGTTAAAGATGGGAACACTGACTCTCTGGAAGATCCAGAGGAAAGAATGCATTACCTAGGGCTGGTTTTTGATCAAAGTTTCGTATGTTCTCCAATAGTTTAAGAAAGAATCTAAACGATATTAATAAAGTAACACATAAACTGACCAGAGACTAAAGGCTGTGGAATCTATAGGGAAAGAAGAGCTCGTATGAAGCTTAATTATGAACAAAACCTATTAAGTTTTATTTCACTGGAATTCATTGTAAATGGTACTCTAAAGGCAAAGCTCACACACTTTTTAGAGGATTTTTCGGCAATTTTTAAATAGCAGAAATGACTCCTGGTTTCTATAAATCGCTAAAGATAAAAAAATCATTCAAAAAATTAGACTAACATTAAACAGCGGTTAATAAATGTCATCATGCTAAACCACAGAGTTTTCAAAAGCTCCACATGGTGCACCTAATAAATTACAGTTTTATTTTATGACTTTGTAACACCTAGGATTCTCATTAGAGATACCAGATTAAAACTTTGAGCTTTTAGAAAACAAAAAAAGAGCAAGACCACAAAGTAGCACACATTTCACCAGAGTTGAAATTCTTATGTACCTTACAGAACTTTTTAAATTTTATTTATTTATTTTTTGCTTTACATTAACAGATTATATTCGCTAAGAATTTTTAAAGATAGCAATGAAAGAAGTTAAAAGGGAATTTAAAAATCTCTATTTCTCATGAAATTCATTGGCTAGGATTACATTTTAAATCAATTAAATGTTCTCTATTTTTACTGTAGTAAGAATTTTCAATTAGAGCCATCTCTTGATTTTATGTGATCAGAATAAATGGAATGAATAAATCCCATATGTGTGAAGTCCACAGTGTCAGAAGAAAGACGTAAATTCCAATCAAGTTTTACTACTCCAGAATACCCCTACCACTGTCTATTTGTAACTCAATTTACAAATAGCTATTTCATAGTACAATTTATGGAATCAATGATCCTACTATTTTTGTGGAAAGTTCTTCATTCCAAAACCTTGCATATGTTAATAAATGTGTTATCAGAAATGAACTGTTGTCCAAAATTTGGATTTAAAATCCTCAAACATGTTTTTCTTGTTCAAAAGAAAATTTTTGTCTTGTTTAAACACTTTAAAATCTATTTCATTAACTGAGAATAAACAAATGTCTGGAAAGGCAGAAACTAAAAAGGGAAAAGTAAATATATGGTAAAGGGAGACTGTCCTAAGTACTCATACTAATTGTTTTGGAAGTTCAAATACTTAAAAATGGCTCATTTACATTTTGATGTAAACAATTCCAATGGAGCCAATAATTCAGACAGATTTTCACAGTGAATAACTATCAAGTGGTCCAGTTTTCTAATAGCTATATAGTGCTTTAAAAATTGTTACAAATAGATCAGAGGCTCTCCTGTTATTTATCAATTTCCTATATCAAATAAACCCATTTTGTTTATTATTTTAAAGATCTAGATTAGTAAACTTCTTGTAAATAATATGAAACAATTTAATCTGTGTTTACAAAGCCTTTAGAACTCATTTTACTTTTTAGCTACCTGTGTATACACCCACAGAAACATACGTGTACCATTTCATCTGGGATAGAACATATGATAAATTTTTTAATGTAAGTTGAAAATACCATTAAGTGTGTTTATATACAGCATAGACTAAGATAATTTCTTTGAAGAAATCACTATTTGATGGACTAATTATATCAATTTTGATAAAATAACTAAGTATGTGTTTACCCGGTAGAACATACCAGTAAGAGCTATTCTGCTCTGTAGCTAAATACATAGTCACCAGAGATATTAGAACAGCAAGAATCATTCTGAGTCTCTAAGATAACAATTTACATTTTTAGCTTTCATATTGCTTTTAAAGTCAAAATTCACTCTTTCTGACAAGGAAAAAAAGGACAAATATTGCAATCAATTTTTAATGATCAATAAGCAAGGCTGGTTATTCAAACCAGTTAATTTTGATGCTTTATGAAAACAACTGTAAAACTATTTTAATATTGTTAAAAATGCTATAATCATCTTTGAGTAATTAAGTACTTCTGCTAACAAATTCAAGGTATTCACTAGTAAAATGGAATATATCTGCTAATTTAAATTGAAAAAATAAAACATGGAGAGTTATCAATACTTTTCACAGTAGTTATTTCTTCAGGATGCTAAGAACACATTTTCCGTTTTTAAAAAAAGAATATCAAGTTTGAATCATAAAAGAAAAAATAGCTATAGGTACTTAATATAATCATGCACATTGCACTCTACTTCTACAGTCAAAGGTGGAAAGGTTTCTTCCAAATGAAAGAGAAACTGATTAGTCATTCAAACAAATCCATAAAAAAAGCACTCCAAACAAAGGAGATTCAAGTGGTCAAGTCAATCAACAAAAATGTAGTGAAAATAATTAATGCATAGTCATTTTCTCAATGGTAGTGACACTGGAAAAAGTCTAATATTTAATTAAATAGTTTGGGGATATTGGTCTACAAAAAGGTATATCATGTCATTTTGATATTTTGTGTAGAAGTACTCTATACGGTCACATTTTGCAGAGCAGAGAATTAACAATATAAATAATGGTGAGTAATGCATTTCTAAGTATAAAAAGACAAAGCTTTTTCCCATACCAATTATTTCCTATGCGGGATGAAAGAAAGAATTAATAGTACTTACAAGTGACCATATAACAACAAGAATATTTTCAATCGAGGGAGAAATTTCTATTGTAAATGCAGGAATTGTCCTCTCTTCTGTCTTATATGAGGAAATGAAATCCTCTTACTTATCACCCTGACACCCAAGAAGGTCTTTGTCATCTCCAAAAAGGCTTAAAATTTCAAGACCCAACCTTCTGCCCCCTTTCACAGTTTATAAAGCAAAAGGCCAAAACTCATGCTCCCTTCTAGTTCCAACAATCTATGATTCAAATAGGGGTAATGGCTCTCTTTTTTTGTTCAGTAGTGTCCTGGTGAGGGAATGATTTTACTGTCCCTTTTCTGTGGGGTCCTGTTGTTTTATCTAAAAGGAAGTGAATTACAACAGGATGACAAGGCCACAAAACAAAGCCATTTAGTTTTACAAATCTATTATGTCGTCCAATCTGTTTTATGGGCCTGGTCCTATTATAAACCAAGAAAAACCCTAAAACAAACTTTCTTCCTTTCCATTGAAAACATCTACAATTTTATAATTGTTTTTCAAACAGTTTCGCCCCCAGTTTTTTCCCCTTATGTGTGTGCATTTGCAGGTTTTCTTTTTCCCCAGAGCCCCTTCATCCCACTTTCTTAAACATACAAAACATTCAGAGACAAGAAACTAGACTTCAAATACAAACTGCTGACAACTGTCAGAAGCACTTGCCTGGGACATTACTGACTGTGGCTTCAATGAATTAAGCTTGATTCACTGCGGGTGAATCATTTTCAATGCAGGGCTGTTCAGCAGTAATTGGCCAAGAATCCCCGCTGCGAAAAGCACTTGTCAAATAATGCTTGTTTACAAATATATCTCCAGACAGCAAAAAGTGGCAGTTACTGAATAAGTTCAGGGCCACCTCCAATATTCATAGCAGTGGACATGCTTCCCTTACTTATTAAATCTCTTAAAATTTTCACTTGTTGATACACTTGCTAATATTTGCCCTATCTGATCAATCTTAGATAAGTTTTTTGCTAAATATGCCTCTGAATTATTTTATAATAAAAAAGTTTTATGCTTTATACTGTAGTTCAAAGGTTTCTTCCACATGTAATTTATGCCTAATATATATGCCAAGAGAACTAAAGAATATTCATCTTATCTTAGAATTCAGGCTAAAGAATAAATTTTCCTCTTATTATCTATGATCCAACATATTCTGACATGAATTTCATATCAGTCCAAGATTCTAGATGTTTGGCTTTTTCTGTTCAATTCTGCTTATTTATGTTTATGAAAGTTAAACTTAAAAAATGAGTAGAATATCGGTTATGAATGTAAACTCACATTTATTTCTATCTGCCTTGAAATTTTTCCCTCGCATAATAGGAGCATTCATATTAAGACACATTTATAATATATATACATATACATACTACAGTTTGGGAAATCACTAAGCGTCTATAGCTTGCAGAAAGCAAAGCATATAAGAGCAAGTTATTAATGGATTCAGTGTACACATCAAATCTTTATGCCCCTGATCTTCCAAAGTACTTCCAGAAACAATCAAAAACAAACTTAAAACTCCAATCTGAATCTTTAAATAAATAAATAAACAAACTGACTGCTGGTATAAATTTCTTCATATATTCTTGTTATAATAGCACTATCATGGAGAAACAAAAAAGAAGAGAAGAACATAAATTTTACAGAAGAACAGAAATAAAGGTCTGGGCTGATACTAATGGAAGGATGGAAAACTGTGCTGGGCAGAGATGGAATGAACGAGATGAAGTCATATATATAAATGGGATTTTATTTCTAATTAAGTAAAATAGTGACATGTTCTGAAATGTGCCTAAACAGCAGACTCGCTTTTCTTTTTCGTATCTCCAGGGCACTGCGTGGTAAGGCACGCTCATTTTTGGTTAGACCCTTGCAACCCCCACCTCACTGTAGCCCGAGTTTGCCGTGTGTTCCACTAGCTGGGGTGGGCACAGCACTACGTGTGGGGGTGAAGTCTGTAATATCAGCCCGTCTACCTTGCGCACGTTCAAGCTCAGCTTACACCGCTTTAGGAGACGGGTGCTATTTCTTTCCTTGCTTCCCTTCATTTCTTCCTTCCTCTGCGTCCTCCCTGCACAGTCCTGGCCCTTGTTGCCATTCAGGGTCACCCTCCCTGAGACTTCATTTCTTCCCGTTTTCTAACCAAGAGCTACTACTCCCTTCCATCTCTACATAGGCCCCCTCCTCCATCACACCTGGAAAAAACTGAAATATAATGGGAACACGAAAGGATAAATGACATTACTATTACTCTTTAAATCCAAACCAGTGTGCCCCTTTCAGTGGAATAAAACAGTTAGTAAAAAGACTCCTAATCCTGCCATAATCCTCCGGACTTCTAACACAATGAATCTAACTGAGATGTTAATAAAGGGCTACGACTTCAGAAAACACTTCTTCAACTTTATGGGGAAGGGAAAAAATGCAGATTGCTTGGGTTCAGCATGGGAGACTGCAGATAGATGGATAGATAGATCGATCGATCGATAGATAGACAGATAGATAGATGATTGATAGAGCGAGCTATATATAATCCTTAAATCAGATTTTAAGCAATAAATTTAGTGGTCCAAGAGAAAAGTTCACGAGGTGGGGTGGCGAGTCTCGATCTGCCCTGCTTTCACACGGTTCCCAGGGAGCTGGCAGCGCTCCGAATCCAGCTCAGCGCCTTCTCCTACAGCCAAGACACAACCCGTGCAAGTCACGAGGACACACACGACTCCGCGGCTGCGGCTGCTTCTTTCCGCTCCAGCGTCCCCTGCCCCAGGAATGGAAGGTATTTTTAAAGGTGCTGTGCCTCACTCGTGGCATCTGGAGCCCCAAATCGAAACCTCAGCTTTCCAGCCGAGGGGGTAGAGTTTTCGCGGTGGAGCTGACCGCTTCTTGTAGCCCTAATCGGGGTTGGAGATGCTGTCCCCCACCCTAGAGGGATGCGCCCTAGAGCTGACACCCGAGCCGGGTGAGAGCCGCGAGCGCGGCTGGGGTGGCCGGAGGCCGCGGGCTGGCGGCCGAGCGCTGCGGGCCGGGCCGCGGGGCTGAGCTCGGCTCCCGGGGCAGCGAGCGCCGCGCAGGTGCTGCTCGCGCGCCGGCTCTGCCCTCCCAGCGGAAGGCGGGGACAGTCTCCTGGGTCCGGAGCGCAGGATTGGGGGTGGGGAGGAGGGCTGGGGATTCCAGCATCCGGTGCCTGGCCGGAGCCGGGCTTTTCCCTCTCGGAAACCCAGAGAGACGTGCCTCGGTGGGTTCCAGCAGCAACTTCCTGGCACGACACTTCCCCCACCCCCTCCGCCTCCCGCAGCATCCCACCTTCCCGCCTTCTTCCAGTTTCGCCTCAGTGTGACTAGGAGCCCCACAAAGTGAAGGGCAACCTATAGTGTGGGGCGCCTTCTGTCCTTCGCCCTCCCCTTCCCTCAAGAAGTAACAGCTCTTGCCACCCACCCCAGAATAGCAGCTGGTGATGCCCTAAATAACAGCTCCCAGAAGGCACTTTCCCCCAAAATAAAAGCATCCAGCCACCCCCACAATATTTCCCACCGCCGGCCTCGAATAACGGTTTCTAAAAGCCTGATCTCTTCTGAGATCCTTGTCGCCGCGTTTCAAACAGGTCCCACTCCTTCCAGCCCGAAATGTCACTTCTCCATGCGCTTGCAGTGACACCCAGCCGCACCCAATCTCCTGGCGCGGGTCTCTGACCCTTCTTTCCCCCAGCTTCCAACTTCCCAGCCCCCCGACCAGCCTCTGTCCACAGGCAGGTCCTCGCCCAGCACCCCGTGCCTCATGTCAAACAATGCACCCCGAGTGGGCAAGGAGCGAGCGAAAAGGCTAGCGAGAGCGGACCACGGATGTTCCTTCGAGATGAGATGAGGAGTGCGATGTGGTCCCCGGCAGCCGCGGCCAGCGCCTGCCCGGACCCGCGCTTCCAGGCCCCGCCTCGCCCCTCCGCCCCTGGTCTCCTCGGTCCCCCCCCCCCCCCCCCCCCGCTCTACCTTCGTTGCTGGGGCTGGCCAGGAGGGTCCGGAGCGCGGCGCACAGGACAAGGCACGTCCAGAGGGGGGCCCTGCGAGGGGCGGAGTAGCAGCCGGCCAGAGACGCAGGGGGGCTGGAGGGGTTCCTGCCACCGCCGCCCGGGGGCCGCAGGCGTCCCGCACCCCGGGGCCCCGAGCCCCGCATCTTCACCCTGCCGCCTCTGCCGCTGCTGTCCCGCGCGGCTCAGTCCACGGCTCCGGCCTCGCAGAGGGGACAGGGGAGGCTCGCGGCTCCTCCTCGTTCCCCGTGGGGTCCTCCGCCTTCTGGCACGGGGCTCCTCCAAATGCAGGAACCACGGATCCTCGGAGACCGCTGAAGTTTGCTTCCGCTCCTCTCTGCCTCCTCTCCGGGGGCGGGGCGGGGGGGGGTAAATAAAATATTAGTGATGGTTGCTAGTGCAGTTCTGGATTGAACTGAAGGGTCTCCAGAAGGTCCCGCGTCCTGTTCCTTTGCCTCTTAGACTTTTAAGGATTGAGGTCTTCAAGTGCCACTGAGGGGGAAAAAATACAGCCTCCTTTTCGGTCTTCAGGGCTGAAACGCACGAAGGTAAGGAAGACAAGTCATTTTAAGTCAAATAGAAATCCTCAATAAAAAGAGAAAAAAGCACTGTGGCTCAGGATAGAGGAAAACGAGTTGAGAAAATACTGGATGGAGAAAATACGAAAGAGGCGAGCAAAGGAAAAGATCCCGAGAGTTCCAAGAGGCTGGCTGGCAGGAGGAAATCGCGGCGGGCTGGGTGTGATGAGGGGAGGTCCTGGCGGTGGCGAGCCGACAGGAGCGCGGACCCGGCGGCGGCGGCCGGGAGCTGCGGGGCCCGCTGCTGGGAAGGAGGCGGCGTGTTCGCGGCTGGGAAGGCGAGGTTGCGACTGCACCGCCACGGCGCGCTCCTGCTGTGTCTGGAGCTCCGTCGTCTCCTCTGCCTCCCCGCTCTGCACCTCCCACCCTCCTCCCTCCTCTGCCCAGCTCTCCCGCCCTCTGCTGCTCGCAGCCTCGCCAGTGAGAATCTACTGTAAGTGTGAGTTGCTTAGACGAAGTCACACACCCACGGAGGGAAGTAATCTGGAGGCTGCCGTGGTGAGTGTTGCCTAGCGGTCTCCGGGAAAAGCGCGTCTTCCTCCTCGGATAATTAGGGCGAAGAATCCTCCCGAGGACAGCCAGGGGGAACGGGGTTCCCGGGAGGCGGAAGGGAAATCAGCCCCAGCTCAGCCAGCAGCCCTTAGAGAAGCTGGTCCTTGGCTTTGGCATATGTATTGCCTGCTGCCCATCACAGGCTTGTGGGAGCAACAACCTTGTCGTCACATAGCCACGCATTCGCAGGCTCTGCGAGTCCGTGGCTAGTTTCTTAACCACCCATATTGCTCACTGCTGCTGACCCTTCCTCTTCTTCCAAGACTTTGGCGGCTGGAATGGGATAGTCAACATTTTCTTCAGAAGTAAATGTAGAATTTCTAAATATAGAGACGGTAGCTCTGAGTGAGGTTTCAGGGAGTCAAAGAACTTAGCTTACGGAGGTCTGTAGGGTGCCAGGTACTTTAAGATGTGATGATTTAAGTCATTAATAGGGTGTTTTAGTGTTTTAGAAATTATATGATACGCAGATCCACGCAATTAATGCTGGTGAAATTAGCACGGGTCAAATAATTTCGGTTTTTTAAAAAATAATTTTAATTTTTTGTGTTCTGCACTGAGAGACAAATAACTAAGAAAAAACAGTTTAAAACAATTAATTTTCTATGCTTCACCACTTTTATGTCTTCTCCTGCTTTTAAATTTTTCTTCAGTTTTCCACTCGTTCTTTCAAAAAGATACGTGTGAAGGGCAATTTTAGTTTACTGACTAAAAAAAGAAGGCTGCAAAGTAAGTATGAACCAAAACATGTGATTTTAAAAGAAAGACATCTTGTTTAATTTGGTGTATAGTAACTCCTGTCAAGACTGGGCTTGCATTCACATCTAATAAAGGCGAGTCTGCTCACCAGCTTTGACATCTAGAGTGTTGTTTGTCTTCACAATAAATTTCTCCTGATCTTTAGCTGATGACATTTGTTTTTTGTTTAAATATTTGCAAAAAAAGATGAAAGAATAAAGCTGCAGTGATGTAATTTGTAAAGAGGTGGAAGCTCATCTTTGATTTTTTTTTTTCGTGAAATGTTTTGGCACCAGAAATCTAAAAGCAGCTTCTTTCTATTACAATGTGCTCCAAATGCATGAAGCAAATTTAGAAGAATGGCAGTGAATCAGTCTTCCAGTTTGGCAAAAAGCCTCACAGTGAGACACAAAATTAAAATGTACGTGTCTATTTGAAGACCATTCCAAATGTAAACTCCTCCTCCCAAATTTATAGTTAAGTTACTTAAAAATATCTAAACAGAATGTCAACTAAGCTATCTAACGCCTAGGAATACATAATAGTGCTCATGTGAGACGTAGGCAGTTTAATGTGGCTTTGAGCTGTTTCCCTCACTGCTGTGGGCCTCAGTATCCTCATCAGTGAAATGAGGGATTTGAAGATGACTTCAAGCTTCCTTATCTTCCATATCCTCTGCCTTCTATGTTACTACCTTGTTCATCTATTTCCAACTATTTACCATTTACTACCAAATTACCAAATTTCTGCAGCCTAGAATTTAAAGCTTTCAACTGCAAAGGGCTTAAACAAATTTTTCTATTTTACACTAAAATTTTAAATTCCATGTCCCCTAAATTGTCTCGTACCTCTCTATTGTTACGTCTGTCACTCCATTCTACAGAAGTTCCACCCCCAAAGATATGTAACACCCTCTCCCCCCACACACACATTGCTTTCATCTAACTCCTACCCAGTGTTCAAGGAGAGTCAGCCATTTAAAGCTGATTTTTTCTTTTCTCAAAAAGAAGTGATTTGGTTCTCTTTCTCAAAGTATCCATAGCTTGTGATTTGTTGTCAATCAACACAATTTGCAATATTTTCTTAATGAAAAACTGGAGCAAATTATCTAAAAACTTTAAGTATATATATTAGGATAAAGAAACAGAATATAAACTAAGTATGTCAAAGGAAACCTGGTCAAAGAGACCCTGGTCACTATGGTGGGTAATTGTGTGATTTCCCTCCGAAGATAGTGAACTCGTTAAGTGACTAAGAATACAGAATGCAAAATCCTTTGTATTCTGCACCTTAAATAGCAGCCATTTTTCTCATGGTTGTTTTATAATATTTATTACATATCTTTGAAAGAATGAAAAGCTGTAAAATGAAGCCCAGTGACAGCAACGAAAGTCATTTTTTTTGATCTAATGAGGCTTAATCAGAGAAGACAATGACAGTGGTTTGGTTTGGGCCTCAATCTCAAAGGAGATCTTTTATTTGGCCATGTGCTCATTTCTTGGCAATTAAATACTTTTAGCATACTTAGACTGAACCATAGCATTGCATGAAAAGTAGATTTGTCTTTTTCCTTTATACTTCCTGCTTTGCACAAGAAAAGGCTACAACATCAGTACTGGTTTGGATGTGCTATTGTTTGCGTTTCTCATTGTTAAGGATCACTGCTATGGCCTCAAGAGGTGAAAGTGGCTGCTGTCTTCCTAGATCTCTGCTTGGATCTGACTTTCCTACTAAGCTTTTGGGAAGAAAAGATATTCAGAATCACCTTGATAAGACATCTTGAAAGTTTACTACCCTATAAAAGGTATTATAGTTATATTTAATGTATTAATAAGCCTGAATATATCTTCACTGCATTCAAAGTAGAGCAACAAAAAGCAATCATAATAAGCAGATTTGCTGTATTCACTGAAGGTTTGCTATGTGTGAAAAATTATGTGATGTTTTGCATTAATTATTTTACTTAATGCAGATACTTCAACTATGATGTCAGTGTAATTATTAGCCCCATGTTAATGGCAAGGAGACTGAGGAAATAAGGTTAGGGGACCTCAGTACTCTCACAGCTGGTGAGATGTGGAAATTTTAACTCATGACACTGACTCTATTTGAGAAAATTGTAATGTAATAAAAGTAAAGAATACATTTAATAACTGGTTGGTCAGAAAAAGAAAAAGAGGACTACGCAAAAAGTCTGCATTAATGGAAATAATAGATAAAAATATTCCAATTTTCAGGTTCATTTGAAACCAAAAGCAATTAGCCAAAAAACATAGTACAAAAAACAGTACAGGTCCCATAAATGAATAGGAGAAAACGAGAAACGAAGGATTCTAAATAAGCTTTACTTGGAGAAAAAGACTGTAGCATGTGCACAAAACTATGCACACAATTTGTTTGTGTAGAATAGAGACAGTGGACCAAATCAGGAAAATAACAAGATTGAGGTGTGTGGACAGATAATACTAGCAAAAACAGATGGCACAGAGCCCATGGAAACCATGATAAAAACATAAGCAACAGTCTTTACAAAAATAATCTAAATAAAACCCCATAAGCTAAAGAGCATTTTTCCTGAATTATTGTATAATCTTAGCAACTTTTTACATAATTCTTTTAAATATTTTGTCACTTGGCTACATTCTTTCTTTGGGAGAAGTTGGGAAAAAAAACAAAAGCAAAGCAAAAATCTAACCCACGGTAGATTTTCGATATGAAATTATAAGATACCCTAATGAAACTATAAGATACGCCAATGAAGTTAACTTTTCAGGTTATGATTTGCTGAAAAGGATAGATATATGGCAATGTTAATTATTTTGATCCCAGAGGTGAAGATTAACTGAAATATATTTAAGCAATCAATAGCTCTTGAAGTTCACAATCAAGATAATGTTAATGTATTCATTATTTTATATATTGCATTTTACTTTAATTAACAGAAAACAAAAAATATTTTAATTTTTATTCATTGCTATTTTGTTTCTTAAGAATTTTTCTGAAGTCCTAGAATACTCTCTCTCTACTATTGACCCACATTTTTACCTATTAATGTTAAATTTAATTTTATTTAAATTTAATTGGTTATTGGGTGTTTAATTTAAAGAATAATGAGTTAATAGTCTTTTAATAAGTTTAAATATAGAAATTATTTCAATAGTTAATCATACATTAAAGTATTACTCATCAGAAACTTCATTTATTAAAGATGTTTACATCATAATCAGCACTCATTTGTTTTCTTTTCTATAAATATTGAGAACAGAATAAAGTCCTCCATTGTCCATGAGTATTAATTGAGTTTTGTAGCAGAGAATAAGGAATAAGATATTCAAATAAATTACAGTGAGCCAGAGGACCACAGATTTTTATTATTGTTGGTGGTGGTTGGTTTATTCTCCAGTCATTCCTATATCAATGTGCTAAGAATGTCCACGGTGCAACATAGTATTAGGCCAAGGCTGCTCTAGTTGATGAGGAGCCAAGTTGACTTGCCAGGAAGTTCTTTGGTTGTTGTTTGCCTCCAGCATCTTGGACAATTGACATTATGTGAAGATGTGGACACTGAAATAATGACTCTCAAGGCTGAAGAAGTAGAAAAAATGTTCACAGAAGAGTCACAAGATTGAAGTGATACACCATGAGAGTGACTCATTTTGCTTAAAATTCCTCCTATTCTAACTCATCTTCTGGACTCCAGAAATATTTGCTGAAATGTGAAAAATTAGCTTATAGTACTTCTCATATTCAGAGGAAGGTTTTTATTAAACTCAATACATATTCTGACTTTAAGTTCAAAAATAACCCACACGTACAAGAACATATTATATAATATAGTTAGCTATAGTTTACTAGGGGGAAACTGATAAACCTGCTCAATGGCATAAGTAAAAAAAGGAGACACATGCAAATAGGCTTTTGATACCAATGTTGATTGTAGGTGGAAGAGACTTCTAGGTACAAGTTAGCAATGACAATGTCATGTGCTCTCATTCTCTGCTTGTGGGAAGTGAATCTAGAATAGCTTTTGTGGGGTCGTTTCGCAATGTCATCAAATGCCTTTAAAATGTGGGTCGATTTACATCTAGCAATTATGTTTTTTAAAATTAAGCAAATTAATTAAAATGGACTGCAAGATTAAACATAGTGGTATTTTTAGTGGATAAAAATCAGAAACACTCTAATGTTCAATAAGAAGTGTTGAATACATCTATACAATAAAACACCATGGAACCATTTAAATGCTTGGAAGCACACTTATGTACATAAAAAGATAGTTCTATAATATCAAATTTTAAAGGCATAATACAAAGCAAAATTTCTGAAATTTTTTAATAACTTGTGGGATGATTTGGATTTGTTTTTCTTCCTTTTATTTTTGTATTTGTTACAATTAGCATTTATTATTTGTATAACAATAGAAAAACAGAAGCAAAAAGAATCCCACTCATACACAAACACAAACACACACACATGCACCGAAGAAAGAAAAAATAATAAAGAAGGAGAAAGGAAGGAACAGAAAAGAGTTTAATGATGGTGATAATGAGTAACTTTATATAACCACAAATTAGTAAAACTGAATTCTTTCAATTAGCCCCTGCCCCTAAATCTAAAAACACTTAGAAGTAGTCATTTGTTTGACTTAATCTTTTTTCTGTGGCATGTCCACAACATTTCCAAAACATCGGACAATTCTGGGAGGCATAGTTTCTGTTGTGTACCTCTTGTTTCAGTACATTTCCTGTTGGAATCTCCAACCCTCTCACTTTATTGACAGTAGTTTTGCTCCTATTTTCTTTCCACACAGGCTCACCTCATAACTGACAATGTCCCTCTTCTTTTGCTACAATACATGTAGGCTATGAGTAGCTAATTTTCTTAAAATATGTGAAAAGAGCAGAGGATCATATCACGGAATCAGTGAAAACTGATATTTGACTTCAGTGCCCTAAAATTTTGTAGCCTGAATTATCACAGAGAATTTCTCTAAGGTGATGCTTTTCATCAAATTCTTTCCTGGTGTCCATTTTCCTGGCTTCCTCCTTTCTACCCTTCATATTTTCCTTCTTCAAGCACTTAAATTCCCATCTTTTCAACTAACCAGAAGATTTCCAAAATCATTTTCTTCAGTAAACCCTACTTCCACAGATCCACAACAATCATGACTCAAAAAACCCATAAAGAGCTTTCCCTAGTTCTATTGGCTTAAAATAGAACCAGCTTCTAAAATAACACTTTTCCTTCATGTTTCCTCCATGTTACTTTTATAAACTTTTATAAAGACATGAAAGCTATATGAATAGGTCAAATACATATCATTAACTATTTTGAAGTGATAAAAAGACATAAGATGAGATTGGCCTGGTGGTGTAGTGGTTAAGTTTGCTGTACTCTGCTTTGGCAGCCTGGGTTCATGGGTTCAGATCCCAGGCACAGGCTTACACCACTTATCAAGCCATGCTGTGGCAGTGACCCACATACAAAATAGAGGAAGATTGGCACAGATGTAGCTCAGGCGAATCTTCTTCACAAGAAAAAGAAAAAAGACATAAGATAAACATGAAAATGTTAGAATGTTAGCGATGATTGGTACTAAAATTAGTTGATTGCATTAAAGATACTATCAGGCCTTTTTGTCTGGTAATTGAAAATGAATTTAACTGTCAGTGCTGATGGCCGCTGAGGAAGAACATGACACAACAAAGGGCCTAAGCATGAACATAAGTCGCAAATCAAAACCATGATTTAGAATCCACCCATTATTTTTTATTTTTAAACCAGAATTTTTTTATTAAGTGGAAATTAATAAGATGTACGAAAATGGGTGTGTATTTCATAAACATATATTTTAAATATTAAACAATATTTTTCAGAGAACAAAAACATCTACTTAAAAAACTATATCTTCCTTTTCCTTACCTTTACAAAATATATTCCCAGTATTATTGTATCTAAGAATTAGATTCCATTCTGTGTTTATAAGGAACAATTAAAAATTGCCCAAAAGGCAGAATGGACTTGCCCGCTTTGTTCTTAAAAAAATTTTTCCAAACTCTTGCTCATGAGCATGTGTATGAACCCATCTTGCAGATTTACATAGTACACTATTCTGAGGACAGCGGCTTTTGTAGACTTCCCAATGGGAGGTGAATAGAAGTGAACATTAGTACCCTCAAAAAGTAATGAGGTCTCAAAATGCAAACTTTTACAGCATTGCATTTTCTCTTAAGTTTTTGACTGTCAAAATTATTTTACTACACATGAGTTTTTGTAGACATTTCATTTTGAAATAATTGGAGATTCATCGGACTCTCCAAAGAAACAAACAAAGAAGTCCCATGTACCATTCCCTGAATCCCTAAATCTCTCCTGACGTTAACTTAATAATACATTTATAATACAAAATCAAAACCAAGAAATTGACATTGACGTAACACATAGAGCTTATTCCCAGTTCAACAGTTGTGCGCTCATTCGTGTGTGTGTGTGTGTGTGTGTCTATGTGTGTCTGTGTCTATGCAATTTTATTATACGTGTATGTAGACTTGTGTAACCTCCAGGAAAATCAAGATACTCATACCATCAGTAAAATATTCCCTCTTGTTACCTCTTTATAGCCACGTATAACCCTCTATCCATAGCCCCTGGAAACCACTAATAAATTCTCCATTTATGTTGTTATGCTGTTTCCCAATGTTACATAAATGGACTGATGCAGTATGTGCACTTTTGTGATTGGCTTTCTTCATTCAGCATAATTTCCTTGAGGTTCATCCAAGTTGTTAGTATATCAGTAGCTCATTCTTTTTTGTTGCTGAATAGTATTCCATGGCATGGATATACCAGTGTTCGTTTAACCATTCACTTGTTGAAGGATATCTGAGTAGTTTCCACTTTTGGGCTATTACAGATAAAGCTGCTATGAACATTCATGTGGAAGTTCCTATGTGAAAATAAGTTTCATATCTTTGGAGTAAATGCCCAAAAGTGCAATTGTTGGACACTATGGTAAGTCAATTTTCATCATTAATTTTTAATGATATGTGGTTTATTGCTGCTCCCATTACACCTCCACCTTATCCAACAAAAACAGGATGAATCAGATCCAATCGTATAATAAATCTCTTTAAAAAGGAAACATTAAGACACACAAAAATATTCAACATGCATACAAAACAGCAATTGAAATAGCCAAGGAAATATTCAATAAATAAAAAAGATATTTGAAGAGGAAAATTCAGAAAATCAAGTGCATATCTTGATACATAAATTCTATAATAACGTATTTTATATTTAAAGTTTAAGTATCTTAATAGTAGATAACTAATTATCTTAATGAAATAATAGCCACATAAACTTTTACTTCCTTGATTTACTCAAAATATATTCTTCATCTTCATTCTCCCTCTTTAGAAAATTGCCTAGACTCTTAACACATATTCCAGTACCCGAATGAATAACTCATATCACTTCGTCCCAAACTGACATTTCAAAAGATGAGTTCAAATACATTTGCAGAGATATTTTTTAGTTCATTCAAGCTGAGCAGTACTTCTTATCTTTTGAAATGTCAGGTGGCTGGTCTGAGGAAAATGGAAACAGATCTGTTTTTAAACATCATACATGTGGCCATAGGATTATGACTTGGTTTCTCCAAGCACACTGTGGGGGAAAATATCATACTTAGTTGTGTGCAAAAATTTTCTTCTGTA
Organism: Equus asinus; assembly: GCF_041296235.1. Classification (NCBI taxonomy): domain Eukaryota; kingdom Metazoa; phylum Chordata; class Mammalia; order Perissodactyla; family Equidae; genus Equus; species Equus asinus. The sequence continues at coordinate 111,239,853 of NC_091792.1, read as the reverse complement.
GAAAAAAGAAAAAGAAAAAAAAGCAACTGAAAAGCAAAAATCAATCATCTTTATTAATTTGTACTGGGAGTTTTATTTGATGTCCCTTTTTAATGTCTTCCCATTTTGGATTTTCTAATCACATCAGTTGGGTTAAAACTTTTATTATCATGTGGTAATCTAGTGCTATGAAAATCCAAGAACTCTGCGATATAGACCAAATATTTTTAATAGGATTTTTGAAACCTAAATTTGACATTAAGAATATTTTTAAAAATTGCAAAGAACCACGTAAAATATTCATATAGCCTTAATCTAGCATGAATAAATGTTTATAGCTCCCATATTTGCTTAAAATCATTAAAAATATTGAGGAATTTGTGCATTGTGTACAAGAGATAATATATTGAACACATTCACCCTGTTTAGATTTCCTATGAAACTCTACTAAAATTACTAATAAAGGGAATTAGAAAAACAAACACAAACTCATAAGGAGCAAGAGATCAGGAAAGGAGACACGAGAAAAACATTTTGGAAGGTGGGCTGCAAATGGATGAGTGATAAATAATCTAAGAGACCCCAGAAAGTTGAATCCTAGCTCAACAGGTGGAAAAACTGGTTATCAAACTACTTTTTACCACAAGCTCCAAGAAGACTCCAAAATTTATGGCATTAGGTAACTCTGATAGTGGAATAATGGAATAAAAACATGAGTTTTGATTGAAAGTGTGTTTTAAAAAGAATTGGATGCCAAGATCCTGTTCTCTAATCTACACATTTGGGTATATTACCCTACTCAGACTTGGACTTTTATTCTCTGAAAAAAGCCAAACAGAAGACCTATGTTCTAGTTTATATCAGGCAGAATAAAAAAAAGAGTAGCATCCTGCATATTATATGTTATGTTTGTTATCTATTGCTGTGAAACAAATTATCCCAACATTCAGCTGCCTGAAACAACATCGATCACATCAGAGTTTCTGTATGTCTGGGAACTCAGCACTGCTTAGCTGGATGCTATGGTTCATGGTACTTCAGAGGCTGAAATCAAGGTATTGGATGGAACTATAGTCATTTTAGTGGCAAAGGATTCACTTCTGAGTTCTCTCACTTCGTTGGCAGAACAAAACGAACTTTGTTTGGTTCACTGTAGGCCCTTGGTCAGAGGCTATCCTAAGTTTATTGCCATGTGAGTCCTTTCAACATTATGTCTTGCTTCATCATAGTGAGCAAGTCAAGAAGGTGAAAGAGTGTGCAGGTAAGTAAAATCTCTTACAACCTAATTTCTGAAATTGTATTCTATCAGTTTTGCCTATTTAATTCATTGGAAGCAGCCACTAGATCGGCCCACACTCAAGAGGAGAAGGTTACACAAGGATGTCAACATCAGGAGGTGAGGACATGGGGGACATCTTGGGAAGTGTGCTCACTACTCATGACTTTTGCGTATGGAACTCCAGAACTGCCAGCCTACTCAGCTTTGAATCTGTGAAACAGGAACAATACATGAAAATGGAACAGTACAAGAAAAGAGCAATTGAAAATTAAATATATGTGATTCAAATGAAAAATTCAATGAAAGGGTGTTAAACAGTGAAGAAAATGAAGCAAGGAGTCAAAAACCTGGAGTAAAGCAGAGTGACTATGTGAAATTCAGAGGACTTATCAGAAGGTCAAAATTATAAAATAATAATTCCAGAAGGGGAGAAACGATAATGAAAGAAAGAAAACTATCAAGGAAATAGTTAAAGTAAAACATCTAAAAGTGAAGGACACAAGTTTGCATATTGAAAGCCTATACTCCATACCAAGTGATCAGTAAAATGGATAAAAATAGACTAATGGAAAGGCACATTGACATGAGATTTTAGAACAATGATGAAAAAGAGAAGAGTCTATTAGCTTTGAGAAAGAGAAACATAACAACGACAAAGTACACATAGAGAGAGTCAGGAATCAGAATCACTTTGTGAACAGCAACACTGGATAATAGAACACAATGGAACAATGTCTTCAAAATTCAGAAGAAAAAATAATTCTAACCTTGCATTTTACATCCAGCTGAATTATCAATATGTGTGAAGACTGAATAAATTTATATTTTTTAGTATTTATTGTTCAACCTTTCTTAGGAAGGTACTGGTTAATATGCTGTTCCAAAATAAGGGTATAAATCGAGAAATGGTTATATGTGGATTCAGAAAATATATCTCCAGCACTGAGATAAAGAAGAATAGAATTCTCAGAATATGGTCAATTATGAGCCTGAGATGAAATCTGTAACCCAGGCAGGGAGGCTAAATAGTCCGGATTGGAGAGATCAGAAGGTTCTTGGAAAGATTTTTCTAAAGAGATAAAATTGATAGAATGCTTGATGCATATTAATGCAAGCAGAAGAGTTTAACACAATTAGCAGGCAATTTGAGTTTATTTTAGTGGGAGGTAGAAAGAACAAGACAATTATTCAGGGAAAACAAAATTTTAAGGAAAGGACAAGTAATATGATACCTCTTTCTTTCTTTTTTTTTTTTTTGTTGTTGGTGGTGTTGTTTGGTGAGGAAGATTGTCCCTGAGCTAACGTCTGTGCCAATCTTCTTCTATGTTTTTGTATGGGATGCCCCCACAGCATGGCTTGATGAGCCATGCGCATGTCCACACCCAGGATCCGAACCTGCAAACCCTGGGCCACTGAAGTGGAGCATATGAACTTAGCCACTACAGCACCAGGCCGGCCCCATATGATACCTCTTGAATGACCTGTTAATAGCATTCGCATAGTAATAACAACACAGATGGTGAATGGAGATCTAATAAAAATTTTGATAAATAGGAGTGATGGTAGGATGGGATGGAATGGTTATGGAGAGGAATGATGAAAGAGAATCAAATCCTTATCTTCTTTATTACAAAATCAGTAGATAATGTATAAACCTTAAATAAATCAAAATTCTGAAGTATGTACTTGTTATTTAGAGATATAGTGTTATATACAAAAATAAAAAGCTAAACGGGTCAAAATGGTTGATTTTGGGCATAGGGATGTCAAAGGCAGAGACAGTGATCCACTGTTTTATCAGTAAACTTTATAGAACTTGAGAATCTAATTATAAGCACATATAACATTAATTTAAATAAAAAATAAAAATAATATAATTTGAGTGGTTTTAAGTCTTTCACAAATATTTAAATATGTAACACTCTTCAATTTGTATTTTTCATATCATAATTATATTTTCAACTTCTACACATGCCAATAAATATGCATCTTTTTAAGTTAGTTATGTAGTTTTATAGTATTTCATCTGTAGGTTAATGCACAATTTAATTATCCAGTTTTTCTACCGTTGGCAATGTAAGGAATATATTTGTACATGCTTTGTGAGAATTTATCTCAACTTATATACTTAGAAATGGATTTGAAGAATTATAAGGGTAAGACAACAATTTAATCTTAACTAGATAGTGCCAACTTGATCTCTGCAATATTTATAAAATTTTTCAATTGAAATATTCCAGATTCAGCAAGAGGATGAATATTGTCACCCTTCCCCTCTCCAAAGTGGAAAGTGGTGCTCCTTTGACAACAGATTTCTCAGTAAGCCGTTCATTTACTTTACTGTTAAATTTCTATAGTGCTCTTTCTCTAAGGAGTTCATGATTTTTTCTTTTCAGTTTTTTTTCTGTGCAATAATAAATGTAGGAAGACAGTGAAACAAAGTCAGTAGAGGTTTAATAGAAAAATGATTGCAATTCAAAACTGTTATGCCCAGCAAAGACATTGTTCATGTATGAAGGAAACATTCAGAGCCCTGTATAACTTCAATAGAATAACACCCAAATATATTTTCCTCAAAATTTTCTGGAAGAAATTTCTTATATCACCAAGAGATGAACAATATATGAGCTAAGGAATGACTGGAAACATTCAACAGCTAAAAATTAAGATAAATGTATAAAAGCACAAAAGTCTATGGAAAAGGGTAGGATGTTAATGCATGTAAAAAACTATCATAATTATAACCTGAAAATAAAATGTTTGTCTAAAAAAATTTTGAAAGATAAATTTATTTATTTAGATACAGAGTTTGTAACCTCAAGATAAATTAAATATGAACTGGGAAAAGTGCTACTTTTATATAAGTAGTAATGTAAGGAAAATGAGTAAGGAAGTCTAAAAATAAACAGTTTAATTTTAATATTAATATAATTCTAGTTTTTTTAAACAAATGTCAAAATCTTTAAGTAGTTGAAATGAGCACCTTCATTAAAATCAATACACAAAGAAATGTCAGTAAAACAAAAAGGAACCCCCAAAAAGCATAAAATACAGTTATGCGTTGGACCAAAGATAATGTCAAAGAAATAAACAGGAGCAGCTTAAATTCCTTGATTAAAAGTTAAGATACTTAAACTGAATAACAGGGAAAACTGTTTAGTATCGTTGGTTCATGGATGATCTCTTGTAGAAAATACCCTTTCAAGTAAAACCTGAGGGATAAGAAAGCTTGAGAATGATTTAGATATTTGAAATGATGGAGAGAAAATACAAGACGATGTTAGCAATGGGATGGAATGTAAGTTCCTTTTGACTTCTCTGCCTGCAGAATTCCTTCTCTGTCTATAATGATCTATTCAAATATCACTTCTTATTCAAGTATTTACCAATAGGTTGTAAACTTGAAGAATGAATGACTGTATCCTCTTTCATTTTATAATACTTCCAAAGTAGCATTTAGACTTGGTGATACTAATGACTCTTTCCTGTACTATATGATATCTTGTGGTAGAAAATATGCACTAGTAGTTTTTGTTGCCAACGTCTAGAATAATTTGAGATGTGTATATATTCAAACCATGTTTATGAATTGAGTTAAATAGATTTTTTTCATGTTATCAGCCTCCTTATTCATAGGTAAAAACTTTTCATAAATGATCATACTTTGTGATTTTGTAATAGCTACTTTATGTTAGAATTGTCTAATTCACACATCCTTGAATATGTTAGGAGTGTTTTCAAACTCTAAGATCATGATATATTTACTTTCAAAATGCTGAAAATAAAAATGCTAATTTTTAAGTATCCTTGCATTTAGAAGACATACAGATTTTCAGTCCAGTAACACCCAAAATACGTGAAAATAATATGGATTTTATAAATAAATACATGATACATTTTTCCCCTACTTTTTACTTTTTCCCATTTGCTCACTGAATAGTCTTTAATGGGTTATATTTTGGAATAATAGCAAAACTGGGAAAGACACAATTTGAGGTGAACTGCTTTAAATGTTTTTAGAATTACCTTAAGGAAATCACAGAAGTCACTATGATATCAAGGATTAAATCTAGATTGATACTTGGACCTGGGTTTATGTTGGACTTTCATTTTTTGAGTCAAGTATGTTTTTCCCTCTAGCTTAATGAAAAATTTTTGATGGTATATTGGCTATCATATTTAAATAGAAGTCTAAATTAAAAAGAGAAAAAGAAAAAAACACACCTTGTTTTAGTTACGAGTAACTGAAATCAGTTTCACTGTTTTATTTAAAGAAAAAACAATTAACTTTTAGTTAATAACATATTTTAGAACGACATGCATTAAATTCTAATGAAACTGCGTGCACATGTATAATTGCTATTCAAATTCACACACAACTACTGGTAAAACTGCTATAATTGTGTTTGCAAGTGTGGCTGAAAAAGCTTAATGCCTCTTTCACAATTTTTACAATTCTTTCCTATAGTCATTCCTAGAACTAGATTTTTCATTGTTTTCAAGACAGTTTCAGCTTCAACCTTATCTCCAGTCTGTTTGTATATGCCTTAGCTTGAGAATTACTAATAGGGACAGAAACTTCATTTGCTCATTCAGTCTTTTTTTTCAGGTGTTTGGTGTTCTAAGTTGTGTGAATTTTGCTTTGAGTTGTAGAGCACTTTCTTTGTGGTCTTCGTGTCTGGATTGCTGTTCTCAGCTCTGAAATGAGGAACTCAGTTGGAACACATTTCAGGTACCCATTGATTATATTAAAGCACAGTGGTATTTCAAGTTATGTATCTTCTAGAAATGAAGTATCTAACTGGGTCAGTAGTGAAATGAAAATATTAATTGTTCCATGTTTGTTAACCTGAAGCATATACACTAATGGTAACGTTATCGCTAAATTAAACTCCTGCCCAGAGCTATGCAACATAGACACAGAAAATCTTAAATGCAAACTCTGTATCTGTGAAGGAATTCATGAATATTGCTATGGCAAACTTGTAAAAATGGCAAAGATTTGTTTGTTTCTGCAGGGGCCTCTGCTTCTCTGTGGTAGGGACACTAGCTTGAGACAAAGATGTGTTCAGTTTATGACTCAAATATTTTGGAAGTTCTATTGGAATTTACATTGACTAAAAATGTTGCTGGGAAATGACTCATCCTGAAAGAAAATTGTGTCTAATTACATACGTTTTCCAATCTTTATATTGTGTGTTCAAAAAAACTCATTGTATTTATTTACATATAAATTATTTGAAAATCATATCATTTACACTATTTACATGTGTAGAGTGGCATAATTATATTGTCATTAGCATCGTTGATAATACACTGTCCCAAAACCTCACAGCTTCTTCTACATTTGCCATTTAGTGCAAATTATAGAGAGGAAATAATAGTGACAAAATTTCTAGATAGACAGCTACTGTTTTTTCTATCATATACAAAAGTTAACACTAGCACTTTCTCTAGACCAGTGGTCACCAAAGTTTTTTGATAACCCATCCCATCATGAAAATATTTTTGGACAAATATCCCAAAACATGTTTAATTATTTATAAATTATGTACACCTAATTCTTTACTAATGTATTATGTACATTGTAAACCATCACAAAATACAAAGGTGCTAACAATGATTAAAACATTTTAAAGATTTTATTAATTACATATGTACACTTATACTTCAAATTGTCTCTCTGATGATTTAGAAACCTTTTGCTGATCCCTTGTCATGTCAGTTTAGATCATTACTTTTTTTGTCTTTCAAGTGTGGCTTACCAAAAGATTGAACTTGATTGATAAGTATCAGTTCTGCCATATTCTGATGTTTGCTCATGTTTGGATTATTAATCATATATTATCTTTAATACATGTTTATTTGGCAGAAGTCTTTGTAGGCCTCTTGTCTATTTTGTGAGTATTTTATTCATTAAAACTGTAAAATACATAGTATGGAAGTCCACTCAACTATACACAGTAAACTTCAATAAGTCATAATATTCTGAGGCAAATAAGAGATTGTGTGACGCTGTCAATCTCTCCAGGATGTGGAACTTCTACCCTTTACACAGGACACACTGCATGCCATCTGTGATATGTGAGCCCCCCAAAAGAGACTACATCATGAATCAGTGCCAGTCAGCATATTCAAACTCTCCAGGGATTCGTCCCCAGGTTGCAGACAGCATCCTTAGACCAGTTGTCTTCCGAGTAGGGTGTGTATAGCCCAGGCTATAAGATATAAGCACAGATGGTTTTAAGGAAATTAATTTCCTGAGCCTCTCTTCCATATGGATTCTTTCATATGACTGAGAAAGTTCCTGAGTCAAGGAGATTTTTTTCGTACATCTCCTTTTTCTAGTACATTTATCTACACTTAATGGTGGAAGGAACACTTCTCATCCATCCTAAGGCTAATTACAGTATATTGTTCCAGGATGTAGAATTCTCCAGGGTTTTACACACACACACACACACACACACACACACACTCACACTCACACTCACACATACACACAGAGGATAAACTAGATATTCATGCTGGAGTTGAGAAAATGAATGACTCTAATGACTAGAGAACAAATGCTTTTTCAGGTTGTTTCCAATTCATACATTTCAACAGAATTGAAGGAGAACCAAATTTAGTCATCAGATGACAGGTTATTAAATATATTTTAATGGGAAATCAGCATATGATTTTTAGCGCAAAACTCAGAAAGGGTTTAAAGAACTGAGTTATATGTTTTTAATGAGTCTGTTCAAATCTATTTACTTATATGAACATAGTTTCTTCACGCTCAGACCTATTTCTTTAATAACTAAAGGAATAGAATGGATGTAGAACTCTGCATTCTTCTCACAATAAATAATGTTTATCCATGGATACATGATAGAAGAACTTTGATCCCTTGTTTGTTACATTTATATATAATATTAAAGATATGTCAATCTAAAATATTTTTTTTAACATTTGCTGTCTTACGCTCACAGGCATTTTAAAAAATGATTTTAAATTTAAATATAAACACCTTATTGTAGAGAAATAAAGATTTTCAACAAAAGACTTGTGTATTCTATACATTTGAATAAAATTCCGTGGAGGAATTGGGATTGAATTGATCTAAAGAAGTACAAACCAAGCAATTTTAAGCTTTTTCATGTATTTCTTTTAAAATAGTGATATTATATATCAAATCATTATGATATTTGGATCTCATTGGATGTAAATGAAAGAATGACATAACGTGTCCATTTTAAAATGCTGATATTCAAGGAGGCAAAATTTCAAATATTTTTGCTGTTTTAAACTGCTACAATTTAATTGTCAAACTGAAAACTTTCTTGAAAATACTTGTTTTTTCTAAATTCTTGTAGGGGATATATGAGGAAAAAAATACTTTTGAAAACCACTGCTTTAGACGAGAACTATCGTTATAGCGTGGGCCTATATCAGAAGTTATTATTTTTGAACGATAAGATCCAGTCAAATTTTAGCCACCAGATAGTAGTGTCCTGGTAGGAAAAAGAGAGAAAATAAATATGAAGGAATGATAGAAGGTTTTTAGATCTGATGTAAAACTAATAGTTCTTTCACACATATGTATTTAATTACTGGCACACCTGAAGGCTATCAGCAATAATGCTGTGAAGTGTCTCAGATCAGAAGAATTGCTACCTAAAGGATCATGTGTTTGAGGATAGTCTTCTATGTCAAAATAAATTTTCTAATAAAATTGTTTTATTATAATTATTACTACTACTACACAGATATTTAAGGTGTAGAAAAATCGACCATCTTTTCATGAGTCATTATAAGTCACACTCCATAGATCAAATTTGTAAGGCCGTATGTGATTTTAACATCCATTCTAGATATACTGTCAACTATTACATTATCTTTAAATGATATTATTTTATATTTTAAAATCTTACTTTCAGTTTTGCTTCCAAATAGTTCCAAGTACCAAATTGCCGCTTTCGTAACACCTCTGCCTTAAATTAAGAGGAAAACTCATTTTAAGCTCTCTTTGTTTCTAATTGGTAAGAAAAAAAGTTTTTCAATAAATAAAAATCACACAGGTGTGTACACATATTGCATTGTAGAATGAGAACATAATGAACCAGCATTATTCACTTAGGAAACATGGAAAAAATAAAAGATAAAAAATAATCCCATTATTGAAATGCCGTGGTCATCACTGATGTACTGTAGGAGTGGGTAGGAAACTAGAAAATATGAAATTCAATTCAAAAGGTAATATTTCAATAAAAGAGAGAACATTTTTTTATGAAGAATTTCCCCTAATGATGTTTACCCAAAAGCTTTTTGATGATGATGACAATTTTTTATATTTACTTGAATAGAAATATTAAAATAAGAGACCATCTATGACATTGGATGCTTTATGTTTCCTTTGTGGTATTTATTTTATATATTCTATTATTCCTTTTAATACATATATTCTTTTTGATTTCACTTCCTTTGTGCTACCTACTTATATCTAACATGTGTGTATCTCTGACTGTGTTTTCTCTGTTTTGCTTTTTTTCCTGGTCAAACAACTGGACTGTATTTTCCAGGCTCTTTTTCAGTGACATGTGGCCTCTTGACTTAGATCCAGCTCATTGAGGATTAAGTAATGAGCTCTCCTTCCTGGAATAGACAATAGATACTCTCCAATGCCTAGGTTTTGCTCTTCCCATCAGTTGACTGAATGGAGAGGAATTCGAGGACTCAGAAGGAAGCAAAGCCACGATCTGAAAGGTTCCTGGGGGTGTGGATGACTGTATAGAGCAAGACCCATAGGAGGGTCTTCTCCTCTGTGATGTAAGCAAAAATAAAATAACTGTGTAAAACCAGTGAGATTTAGTGGTTGATTTGTTAAATCGGTTAGCCTACTCTAGCTAATACATCATCTTGTGGGTGCCTTAATTAACACAACTTTACCTTAGGTGCTCATCATTTCAAACCACCCTTCTTATTGCCCGGATAATTTTTATATCAAACTGCTGTTTAATGGCTGCTCATTTCTAAATTATTGCTTTGGCTCACTACCTGTTAGAGTTCCCATCATGAGCCTAATTCCCTGAATATGTCAATGTTTGTTTACTCACTTCCTTTTCCATGTTTCCCTCATCATGGAGTCCCTGCCTTTTCCTCTCTTTCTCCACAAATCTCAACTTTCCTTCCAGATCCCGGTAAAGTTTTGTACTCTCTCTAAACCTTTTCTGAGTATCCCCATCCTCTTTTCACATTAAGCCCTGCTCCATTAACCCCAATTCCATCTCCTATCATCCTGCCCCTCACTCACATTATCCTCCCTGCTCTTTTCCCTGTACACCAAGCTTATTTCTCCTAATGCTTCTGCATTTATTTTTCCATCTTCCTGAAACTCTTACTCTAAAAACCCTCATAGTTTTCACCCTAAATTCATTCAGATCTCTTTATATATGACATCTCTCAGAAAAGATTTCCCTGATTGCCCTGTTTAAAATAGTTCCAATGTGGCCTTGTTGAGTCGAGGAGTCAAAGAAAGATTTCTTGGACTCTCAAGGTCTGGCAGTAGTGCTCTTTTATTCAGAGAATAGTGTGGAATAGCATGGGGACGGGACCCATGGGGAGTAAAGAGCTGCTGCATGGGGACAGGACCCATGGGCAGGAAGAGCTTCAAAACATGGGTTGAGGGTAGGGCTAAATTTAAGGCATAGGTATGTGAGTTATCTCTTTACAACACAAAGGAAAGAATTTGTAAACAAAGTCATTAAAATGGTATCAGTGCAGGTGGGGTCTGGTTGTTGGGTGGTCCTATAACTTTAGATAAGAATCAGATCAGATTAAGTCAGGATGTCCTTGCCTTCCCCATTAAGAGTTTCTAGAGATAAGGTCATCCCCCCCTCTTCCTGGTGCAGGGAGGGAGACACCCCTACAGATGGAGATCTCCCTTACAAATGTAAATGTCTCCCAACAAAGGGCAAGCAAATTCCGCTCCTCAGAGCCTCTTTCCTGTTTGCAGTTGTCAAAAGTAACCAACCCAAAATAATCTTCATCAGTTCTCCAAAAAGCTGTCACTCTGCATCCGCTTATTTTGCTCTATTCTCTTCCTGTGCTTGAAATATGTGATATTTGATGTCTGTTTCTTTGCTCATTTTCTATTACCTCCCCTAGAATGTAAGCTTGCCCAGAGTAGGGGATTGGTCTATTCTGTGATATGTATCCAGCACCTAGAAAGGTGCCTGCTGTATAATTGGGGCTCAATAAATGTGTTTTCAATAAAGAGATGAATAAATCATTGAATCTACCCTTCTGAAATCCTATATTAATGATGACGAAAAACCAAACTACTTTTGGCAACTTTCACATGCATTGCCTCATTTGAGCCTCTTCCTCTCTCTCTGACACCCTGTATCTCTTTTGAACTTTTGGTTATTTAGAGATGCACACAATGAGAGTCAAAATTACCATTATGAAATTGCAGTGGCAGAATAAGAATCCATGGCTTTTGACTCAGGACCCTGTAAAATTACCTCAATATACTCACACCATGAGATAGTATCAGATTTAATCTTGAATACAATAGCTAATCATTACCTTTTTAGTATTTCATCATTATTTTAATATGAGCTATCGTTAAAACTAGACTGTAACTTTGTTGAAACAAAAGATCATATCAACATTACAATACAAGGTTGCATTTACTCAACTATTTCCACTGATTTACTCACTTACTGATTTATTTGTACAGAAGATAAATTCCTCATAGCTTAACATACTATCATTTAAAATTTTCATTTAAATACAGCATGATTCCACGATTATATACAATATATGTTCTACACTTTCAGAACTATTTTCTAGCCTTTGTTTAATTAAAATACACACATAATGAGATAATGGCAGTGTTTTATGTTCAGTGGATAGCAATAAAAACTCAAAGCTCTTACTTCTTCTACAGCATATCTACTTAGTCTGAAGTGAATGCTATTTAAATAAATTAATTGAATAAATAAATGACTAAATGGAGTTTTGTCATGTCTTTTCTTTCTTTGATCGACACACCATGTGCCACAAAATGCTGCTACCTTTCACACATTGGGTGGCCTTCATTTATATTTGGACATATTTTTTCTCATGCAAAATGTTCTCAAATTGTTGTAAAGCAGTAAGAAGAATAATTTAACATCATGGTAATAATTTATGCGACACTTCTTCTTAAACAAAGAAAAAGCAGTCTTCCCTCCATTAAGTCATGTAAGCTATGTGTAGGATTTGAATCAAAATACAATGCTTGCAATGAAACACAATGGAAAGCCCTCCCAGGGACTGGCCTGTTAGCGATTCTCTTATAGACTTTTACACTGTGCTTTTGGATTGCAGAATCCTGTTCTTTCTGGTTCTTAGGGTGGTTTGTCTAATTAGCTTTGACACAAGTGTGCTAATATCTTTTAACCATTCAAGATGTCTTCTAACCACCTTTTCTAAAAGAGACAAGAGACTATATATTTCCTTAATCTTTGATTTCAATTAACTTCTCTTGAGATACTTTCCACCAGATCAGAAACTTATTCCCATATCACTTTTTCTGAAGTAACACTGTCTTTTGCATCTTTTATCCCCCCATCTTCCTTTATCTCCCTGCCCTCCAAATTTTTAATTGCATAATCTTAATCTTTAAGTATAAATGAAACAATTAACCATTTTTTATATTCTTTAAAGTCACAAGTCATAGTTTATTCCTGTTCTGTCACATACATTTTTGGCAAAGATGATTTGAGTTCTCATTTAGAAACACTGGCAACTTGTTTTAAAATACTCTATTTGTTCCTCTCTAGCTAGATGTGTGAGACACAGAAATAGAACATTGTGTGATGGAACAGATGCTGTAGCAATGGTGAGTTTATATGAGGATGCTGATGGCAGATGCCGCCTTACAGTATTAGCCAATAAAAAAAGTATGAGTATTACTAACAATTACTCAAAATGAGCTGGGCTGTGGGCAAGCCCAACTGCACAATCTCACTCTCATGTCCTGTAAGTGATCTTGTATTATAGATCTAATAAATATCCAAAGTTAATTTAAAAGGAAATAGAGACAAATTTATTATAAGGCAGGTAGCGTGAATCACCTCAATTGGTTTTTTCTTAGGGAACCGCTTTATGCTCTATGGCAAGAAGACAGAAACTAAAGACAGAATTTACTCAGAACAGTATTCATTGAAGATAAGTAACTTTAAAGATTAAACCAACCACAAGTTTTTCAGTAGAGAAGGTATTAGTTATAATAGTGATAAGTATATTTACTAGGATCATTTCCTTTTTTTTGAACAACTAACAAATAGGAACAGTTGAAATTCTCTAAAACTTAATTGGACGGATCTTCCAAATATTTTGATATTCTGGAATTCTATTCTATTCTCTATCACTAAACATAAATCTTAAACTCACTTAAATTGTTTTTATTTAGGTGATTTTAATATGGAGGTATTTATCATAGGAAGCTTTTGATCTGTATATATAAAATAATTAAATGGAAAGTCTGCCAGTATAGGTTGGTCAATTTCACCAGGTTTTCTGTCTCTATTATTGATTCTTTCAACAACAAAGGTAACTCAAATGAAGGAATTATATTTTCCTCATTCCACTATGCCAGGGTTGAGTGGCTCTAAACACAGACTCAGAGACAGGAACATGGGTACAGGTAACATACGTGAGAAATGATCCCAGGAAGTGCAAGTAAGAAAGCATGAGGCAGGTGAGAGAAGCTTGTGTTAATGATATTACTGCTATAGGCTCCTGGCACTCAGCCCTCTAAGAACTCTCTGGAAAACTATATGAAACAGGCTTTAGAATCATCCCTCAAGAAGAAAGGAGCTCTTACATCTATTCATTGAAGGCACCATTCTCTATGATTTGAGCGTTCACTGAGGGATATTAACTCCCTAAAACTTATAAGTTGTCCCTAACTGCATCTAAGCAAGTTCTCCTACCAATAAAGTCCTCAAAGACACTGTATTATATTCTTAAAACTTACTAAGAGGGTAAATCTTATGCTGTGTTCTTAGCTCAAGCACAAACAAAGTCATCATCATCATCATAATAATCGAGGGGATGGAAGGAAGGGTTGGGAGGTAATGGATATATCTACGACCTTGATAGTAGTGATGGCTTCATGGATGTATACTTATCCCTAGACTCAAGGAACTGTATACATTAAATATCTACAGCATTTTACCTGTCATTCATACCTCAGTCAAGTGGTTTATAAAATTCCTCAGAAGACAAGAGGAAAGAAAGGCTTAAATGAAAAGCTGAGGATAGGCTGGAAACTGTCAACTAAAATTGCTGAATATATGGGATGAGGCATCAACAGCAACTACTATAGAGATTTTTGTCTTATGTCATGCATCAAGATTAATGACTCTGTGTGTGTGTGTGTGTGTGTGTGTGTATACTCTAATTTTGCTTTAACACAAACATTTGTTGAAAACTTAAAATCATTGCTGGTAAAGTTTCCAGAAATTAATGAGTTCAATGTAAATAGTAGCATACGAGAATAACTCTTGATATGTTCATTCTACTACTATTAACTTAACATTTTCTTCTCATTATAGAAGTCCAGTACTTGTATAGGAAGGTTTCCTAAAAATAGAGTAATTGAAAATGTCATTACTGACTATAAAGGTGTTTTTCATTTTAATTGATTTGTCCTGGTGCTTCTTAAATTTTTTCTCTATTAAAATTGCCATGAAGAATTTCCTCCTTATAAGGATAAACAGGATCAAATTCACATTAACTTAATTGCCTCATAGCATGTGTCAAACACTAGATTTTTATCTACCAATGTAGAATTAAGAATATATTGTTAGTTTCTTATATTTACCATGAGACAGTTCATTTCTTTTTCTTTTTTATTTCTTTCCCTTTTTTTTGGTTATGTCAAGGGTCAGGTTAAAAAAAGAGAAAAAAATAACTTGCTACATTTCTTTGGAGCAAAAAAGAATCCATATAGCTTGAACTGTGTCCAGATCTGCTTTCTGCCATCTCGAGAATACTTGCAGTCTAAGCTCATAAATGCCACTGAGTGAAGAGAAAAGGTCAGGGAAAATCTTGTGGCTGCCCCTTTGTTCAACTTCCAGCCATGCTAATCTGTGTACAGGCATATCCCTTGAGACCTCAAACTCTTCCTTGAAATTCTCTGCTTCAGTTTCATTCAGTTTTAGTGAAAGAATATTTTCTGAAACTCTAGGATATTTTCAAGGTCAGGGGCAAGCCAAACAGGTAATGCCACCAGGTCCTTTCCAATAATAGACACAAATTTACTGTGAGCCATAAGACTTTCCTCATAGCTTGATTCTTTCTTTCGATATCAATAATATAAAGAAAAAAGTAACTATACTCTTTCTGTGCTCTTTACACTCAATAGGATAATTACTTTTTCAAAATAATACCAAAACTTCCAATCAAATGACTAAAGCTTATAGAACTTTTGAAAAATTATCAGAGGTTCCTAAAAACACATTAGAGGTATAGGTTTCTGTTGTAGATATCGTGTGCATGTTCAGATTATCCTTCTGCTATCAATGCCAGTGCTCATGGAGTGTTACATTATTTTTAGAACAAATCTTGTGTCCAAAACGTATATGCGAAGGATTGGAAGAGATCCGAATATAATGCCAGCCAAGTCATCTGCAAATCGAAGTTAAATCGTGAAGAGCTAGACACTCTACCTAAAACGAGTAACAGCTAAAGGGCTGAGTCTGAGCCATAGTCCTGAAGGTCAAAGTTACAGAATTAAAGTACAAACACTAAATTGTACACGAATTATAAAAGGATAGAATTAGGAAACAATTGGAATAGATCAGGACTAAATGGAGCAGTACCTGGACCACGGGCGAGAAAGGATTTACAGGGTACACTGCTTGCTTTTTCCAGTTATTGGACATGCTGATGCATCACATTAGTTTAAAGTAGTCAGAGAATTGAGGTGGAAAATTGAGGAGATTCCCAATAATTCATGAAAGAATGCGGGGATTTTAGGAGTTTGACATCATTTAGAAACCCGATGCATGAATTGAAACAAAGAGTTGACTTGTACTCAGGGAGTCTCTATCTCAGGGAGACTACATTTTTTCTACTCTTCTGGAAGCTTACGTTGGCCTTCTTAGAAGCATCTGTCTTAAAAGCATTGACTGGACGTGCAGACTGAGTAGCGTTTTGTGCCTTTCTGATATTCAAAATTTTAGGATCCAGTGTTCTTCCTTGGAGAACAGGGTTCAGTTAAGTATTTTTCTGCAGCACAGTGTCCCTATTCCTCTGCTGGGAAAGCACAGTCTCTGCTCCTAGCTTTTACCATAAAATTGTTTTTAAGCTCTAATAGTGGGTACGTAAGACCAGCAAAGAGGACTATCAATAAGGACCTCTTTGGGTTAAAATTTGAAGCCATTAAGCTATGGCCATTAGAATTCCTGTAGCTTCTAGTTAGAAATATAACACCTCATACTTCTTGATAAATATTAAACATATCATTGAGGAACAGGCAAATAGAAACAGTTAAATGAATCTGTAAACAATACAACCAATAGAGAACAAAAATGCACTTATATATGGAGATCTAATTCTAATGAGAAGAAAATAGACTCGTTGGAGAAGTCAAATATATGAAGTGTGGCACTCTAAATGTATGAAGATAAAATAGAGATTTTATTTCATCCACTGCCTATCACTGTGATGGTTAATATTTTTATTGAATTCATAATAGTTTACATCATTGCAAATTTCAGTTGTACATTATTTCTTGTCTGTCACCATATAAGCACTCCCCTTCACCCCCTGTGACTACCTCCCAGTCCTCTTCCCCTGATAACCACTGAACTATTCTCTTTGTCAGCATGTTTGTTTAACTGTGATGGTTAATTTTATAAGTCAATTTGACTAGGCGATGGTGTGCAGATGTGAAGTCAAATACCAGTCTAAATGTTTCTGTGAAGGTATTTTTTAATATAATTAACATTTAAATCAGTAGGCTCTGAGTGAAGCAGATTACTCTCCATAATGTGAGTGGGTCTCAACCAATCAGTAAAAGGTCTTGAGAGGAAAAGATGAGGTCCCTTGAGGAATTCTGTCTCCAGACTTCCTTCGGACTCAAGGCTACAACATCAGCTCTTTCCTGGGTCTCTAGCCTGCTGATCAGCCCTGTAGATTTTACACTTGCCAGTCACCACAATTGCCTGAGACAATTCCTTACAATCTCTCTTTTTCTTGGGACACACACACACTCTTTCTGTATTGGTTCTGTCTCTCTGGAGAATTCTGACTAATATGATCACCATTATGTATCATAATAGTAAAATAAAGATGACTAGAACTTCAGAGAGGTACTGTGATGTAAGGAAAGAGCCAGTAGACTTAAGCTTAAATTCTGCTCATCTTTTACTAATTATGTGCTCTTAAGCAGTTTAATTAGCCTTTCAGGGTATGAATTTCCTGATCTATAAAATGAGATGGTAGGTAAGGGATAGGAAACAAATGCTACAAGAGACAGTCACAATGTATTTTCAGGACTGACTGGAAAAAATACACGAGAGTTCCTTAGAACAGTGATTTTATATACTAAGTGCTTAGATGTTATCCCTTTTCTCTATGACATGGAAAAATCATAAAGACATACTCCTTTGTTAAAATTATTGGTTTTAGCATATCTCATGAGACAAAAACATCATAGAATTGTAAAGATGTTCCTAAGTTATTGATAGCAGTCAATGACAGTGGAAACTAGTGGAAAATTGATGTAAGCAGTAAACGAATACACTATTTTGATTGTAGCAGACTGAATTAAAAATCCATAAATTGATAGTAAAGGTAAAGATATATATAATGAAAGAAAGCACTTCACAGAAGAATGAGAACCAATAAATGATAGAATTTGAAAATCACCATATTTATAAGACTCCATGTTATAATCCATTCAATTATATATAATCAGTGTATGCTAAACCCGTTACATGAAAATGCATTAGTAAACAAGATATGAACCAGGTGCCCATTATCACTGCACATATTAATTGTAAATTTTAAATTAAATAAATACACCTTCTAAAGTGATCAAACCGAAAATCATTCATAGAATTGCGTCCTCAAATCATGGTATTACTGGTGTAGTGCAATATAAGTTACTCGACGTCACCTATGACATGCCAATCCCCCAAGTGTATAATCTGAATCAATTTCACCCTTAAGGCCTAACGTTCACTTATAGGATATATAGGGGATAAAAGAATAAGGCTAACATCACCATGAGGAAATGTAATCAGAATGTGGGATATTCTCAAAGATAACTGGCCTGAAACAGTCAAAGTCATTAAACAAAGAAGAGAAGAATGCTCCATATTGGGACAAGACTGTAAAGGAATAGAGGAGTAAAGGTATCTTACCCAATAGATAAGATTTTCCTATTATTAATAATATGATCTTTAAAAAATTTGGAGCAGAGAGTTGGCATAATCAAATGTGCTTTATCAGAAATATCACTCTTACAGCTATATGGAAAAATGGTAGATTTTTTTTTTTTTAAAAGATTTTATTTTTTCCTTTTTCTATCCAAAGCCCCCCGGTACATAGTTGTGTATTCTTCGTTGTGGGTTCTTCTAGTTGTGGCATGTGAGACGCTGCCTCAGCGTGGTCTGATGAGCAGTGCCATGTCCGCGCCCAGGATTCGAACTAATGAAACACTGGGCCGCCTGCTGCAGAGTGCGCGAACTTAACCACTCGGCCACGGGACCAGCCCCAAAAATGGTAGATTTTATTGCAATTGTGCTGTGAGAGAAGAGGAGAGCTTCGGTTAAGTCTAAGTCAGAAAAATTAAGATGTGATAGCCTAGATTTGGTGCTTGACTAAATGTGATTTGTGAAGGAGTTGTGAGTCAAACATTCTGGAATTTGTCTCAAATGGTGCCAGTCACTCTGACAGGAAATGTAGAGGGTGACACAGCCAAGGTGAGAGATGATTTCCATTTGGGACTTTGTACTAAAATTGCCTGTGCGAGACCAAGTTGGAGATGCCTCACCTCCCAGACAGAATTTGGGCATCGTTTACAAATTGTAGCTACAATTTCAGGTGAGGATGGAACCTCTTAGGGTGTAATAGAAGTAGAAGAGGACTACAAACAGAACTGCGGAGCACATTGTATCAGTTTACCTGTAATGGCTGTAACAAATTATCACAAATTTAGTAGCTTAGAATAGCACAAGTTTATTCACTTAGAGCTGTGGAGGTCAGCTGTCTGAATCAAGTTGTCTGCAGGGCTGATTCCTGCTGGAGGTTCTAAGGAAGAAGCTATTCTTTGCCTCTTCCAGCTTCTAGAGGTTGCCTACATTCCTTGGCTTGTGGTTGCATCACTCCAGTGTCTGCTTCTCTCACCACATTGTCTTTCTCTCTCTTGACAGTCCTTCTCTGTAGTCAGATCTGCCTTTGCTTCCTTCTTATATGAGCCCTTGTGATTACATTTAGCCCACCTAGATATATTCCAAGATAATCTCCACGTCTCAAAGTGCTGAACCATAATCACATCTGCAAAGTTCCCTTCACCATGTAAGGTAACATATTCAAGTTTCTGGGGATTCAGGTGTTGACATCTGGAGATCTTGGAGAGACTGTTATTCAGCCTATCACACACATCAACACACAAACTCCTGAACTCATGAAGTTCTCTATGAAGACTGATAAAGAGGGGCCAGAAAAGTAGAGAAAAAGGAAAAAGAAAAAAAGGAGACAGTTGCCATATTAACCAAAGGTGTTAACTTCACAACAGAGCACTTTCTGGACAATTGCCACTGCACCTTATACAATATGCTTCCTGATAATATTGATAATGTTTCTTTGCAAAGTTTTTGGAAGACCTGAATTTAGATTAACTGAAGATTTCTCTCATTTTCACTAACATTTCTAATCAGAGTTTATAGGCTGAACTTAGTTTCCTCTGCTCATACTCAACTTTGGAGACTTGCCTATATTCCTGAGATGCAGATCTTGGAACATATTCCAGGTTTTATGAGACTATTCAAGTATAGGCACTGACATTCCAAAGAGACCACATGCATCCACATATGCTACTGTGGAGAGCGTTTTATTTAATCATTTTACTAATGATTACTGGATCGCTAGGAAGTGCCAAGTATACCAGAGACACAGTGTTCACTCTCATTAAGAAGTTTACATTCTACAGGACTTGACCAAAAACCATGGGAAAACTGCATACACACACGCACATAGACACATAATCAGTTCTAAGATGCCACTGATTTTAAGATACAGAATTGTTTTATGTAAGACTATGAAGTTAAAAATTATATTATCAAACTATGCCATAACACTTAAACACAATTCCACTCATATTGAGATGCATCTCCAATTCCAGAGATATTATGTTGTGGCAATTAATGTGTCCTGAAATTGATAAAATGTAGTGGTTCAATATATTATGTACTGATATTTTAACATGGAAGAGTGCCCGTGTTAATTAAAGTAAGGAGATTGTTGAGGTTTAACAGGAAAGGAGATTGTCCAGTTCTTCTCAAAGGGAAATAAGTTATCAGGCCATGACAAGGCAGGTTGCTTCTATGTGTTTATTTTTCTGTTTGGTCCTCTTGGCTATCACTTTGCAGAGATATCAGACCAAAGAGAAGAGAGAGTAAAACACTTATATCTATATTTGATTTAGATCTAATCTTCAGAATTTAGACCTAGAGAATGAGAGAGATGTAGCAATAGACAACTCGACAGATGGAAACATTGCAGAGTCAATATTACTTTTTATATTTGGCTTGGTTAGATTTTCTGGGCTCTGAATTGACTTTCACGTAGGTTGAGTTGGCTAGACAATATTGCTTGAGTGCTGGCTTAAAGGGTGAGAAAATGGAGGATGAAACTTAAGGAAAACCATCCACAAATGCATGGAAGCATGAAAGAAAAGGCCTCTGGAAAATTTAAAGTACTTAATATTGTTGACACACATGTTGTATTGGTGGATGAGTCTGAAAATGAGATTAGGCCGTTTGGACGAGTCACATCATGATAGAAATTGTATGTTACACTAAGTAATTGCATTTTATACTTTTAATCAATGTGTGGTTATGAGTAGGGCAAGAAAGAGACTGATCAGGGGATGGTCTGTTGGCATAGTGGTTAAGTTCATGCACTCCGCTTTGGTGGCCTGGGCTATGCAGATTTGGATCCTGGGTCCAGACCTATGCACTGCTTATCAGGCTATGCTGTGTCAGGCATCCTACAAATAAAACAGAGGAAGATGGGTATGAATGTTAGCTCAGGGCCAATATTCCCCCCACTAAAAAAAGAAAGAAAGAGATCTATTTCTAGAAAGAGATCAGATCTATTTTTAAAAGAATAGCTTTTTATGATTATAAAAATAATACATTCTCAATAAAAGAATACATTCACAATAAAATATTTTGAGCAGTATAAAAAATATAAAGAAAGAAACTAAAAACTATCCCAAATGTATAACTCAGGTTAAACCACTGTTAATAATTGGAGAAATATCCTTCCCAATATTTCTCTGGGTAAACAACACACACATATATACACAGATAAATGCTTTTTTTCCTATTTAATCTCAGTTTCCTTCTCAGGGTAATAAGGTAAACATATTTTGTTTATATACGTATCTCACATATTAAGGTAAATATTATATTATAATATATATTTATTTACAGTGCATATATATTATATTTGCCTTCCATGATTTACATGTAATCTGACCGAATGCCCACATTCAAGAAGATCAAGAAGATATATGTGCTATAAGTAAGGGTCTGAATCCCTCACCATTAATGCTTTGTCTATAATACCAAGGAGCATGACAAATGTTTGGAATTTCACGTGAGCATTTTTCTTTGTTTATTCTTTCTTTAAAAAAACTTTTTTTGCCTTTTAATTTTCCTTTTGAATGTCTGCATTGTTATATATTAAAACCTTTTCATCGTACTAAAACATCTAATTACAGGGTCAGTAGTATTTGGAAACGGAATTGTTTTTCTGTACAATTACTTTTAAAATATAATTTTTTTTTTTTTACAAAGGCTTTAGCAAGTGTGCATGAAGCTTCAGAGATACTTAATGAGCTACACTTGGTCCCGCTGGGGGTAGTTCATGAAAATAGCACACAGTTTTTCTAGCAAAAACCAAGTTAGAATGTGATCAACATTTCAAAAGGACTCTTACATGCTCTGCCTAAGCACTAATGACAGTAAAGATGGCGTGGCTTCAAGCATGGAGAGAATACTCCCAAGATCTGTTTCATCCATATAGCAACTTTATATGTGCCAGGCCCTGTAGGGGTGCTCAATATTAATGATGATAGTGATCACAGCAAGTGCATACTGATGTTTTACAGCCTTTGAAATGTCTTATATAGTCATACCTGTCACATATCAAATGTCATATAGATATATGAAATCTATATATGTGTGTATTCAAAATATAAAATCATATTTTTCAAATAAGCTTTGGAAAATGTAAAATAAAAGCTGAAGAGCCTCACTGTAGTCAGTGTTTTTGATCATATAGAAAACATCCAATTATTTATTTATTTTCAACTTTAGTAATTTACAATTTCAGAATGCAATGCGATAATATATTTACAGATAGTAGCAGTGTAGCTGGAAACTAAACCTAGTCTCATTGGTTTCCAACACCTGACTTCTTAAACTGATTTTCCAGGTCCAAATTCCAGAATCTTCTGTTTCAAATCAACTCTGTTTGGGAAAAAAGACAAAAAAGAAACACAATTATATAGAAGCTAATAAAAGACAGAAGGTTATTTCTGTTAGAGGCTTTATCAATATAACATGAGTAATTAATTAGCTTTGATGGTCTCTGCTTCACAGCAAAGAAGGGAAAGAGATAAGATTATTGCTTATAAAAGAGTATTCTCGCTTATGGATCTCACTGCCATTATCATCATCGCACCTTTGAGTACGTACGTATCAGGAAGTAGTACACAATGAACAATAAGGAAATAATTTAATGGTATATGTCAGGTTAGCTTCCCTGAGAGATATGCTGAAACTACAGGAAGACATCGGACAGGAATAATGAAGAAAATGTTTAGATTTGTAGTAAAAATGCTAATTCACTTGTCAGAAAGGTCACGTCTACAGTTAATAACCGTTCAAAGAGAAGATTTAAAGCAAGGCTCAGCAAGGTTCTTTGTAAAGAGCCAGACAATACATATTTCCAGCTTTGTGGTCCATATGGTCTGCATTACAGCTACTCAAGTCTGCCATCATAGCATGAGAGCAGCCATAGACCATATGTGAATGAATGACTGTGGCTGTGTTCCAAAAACTTTATTTATAAAAACAAAGGAAGGGTCTGATTAGGACCTCACACCTTGGTTTGCCAATTTTTTCTTTGAATGATTAAGATGATTGTGAGCCATATCCAAAATAGAAGTAAGAGCCAGAAAGGTGAGCAAGTCATAGTGGTCAGGTGGGCAAAGTGATACTCACAATAGATAGACTTACATATCTTAATTCTGGATGAACTATCCTAGATAAAAAGGATAGGCTGAAATTTAGGGTCAGACTCTTAACTCCAGTGGGGACAAAATCACTCAAATAAAAAGCCCATGATGAGGATAGATAAAGAAGACAGTGAACTCACTAGAATACATTGAGCACAGTGGCTCATGGAGGCAAGGGAGGTGCACTATGCTGACTATGGCTAAGTTTATTTCAGATCTCGTTTCCCGCTAGCACCATATACTGAACGAAACATGCTTGCTCAGCGATTGGGTCAAGAACCACCTGGTATTGTGTCTTTGCAGTTCTTTAAAGATAGTACAACATTTTTTGCATGTACCATTGCCTGGAACACAATAGAAATTTAATGACTATTTGTTGAGTACCTAGCACCTGATAGCTATTAAAGATATTTCCAGTAGAAGTTAATAAACTAATGCCACAGTTTTCTTAGCATTTAATCTCTTTATAATACTATATATAAAATTTTCTGATATCTTGCAGTTACTGTTGCATTCTTTGTCACTTTAATTCCAAATCATATTACATTTTATACTTTTATATTTAAAATTTAATTCTGAGTAAGGACCATAGTAGTAAAAAAATCCTAGACGATGAAGGATATGGAGCAGTTGGTCTACTGATTGACATTATACAATAGTGGTGAGCACAGAAATTTAATTTTTCATTTCCTCCTGTCATTGTCTCTTAAGACATTTTAGGGTCACCCTCCATGAAGTAGCAGATTGATTAAGTTCTGCTTTAAATAAGCCTTGACTCAGAGTGAAAATCAGTGGGCCTTGTTGAAGGAACTCCTGAGCAGGGAAGAAAAAAAACATCCTGGGACATTAGAGAGCAACTGAGTATTTAAAGAAACATTCAAAGGAGAACATTCAGCAAGCATTAGAGTAAGCAACTGTATCTATATTAAAAGAAAAATGAAGAGCTGAGTCAACGCAGGCAAGAATTGAATATGTCATTTTATACAATCTCACTACAACAAAATGAAACATGTGTCACTAATTCACCTTGCCAGCTTATACAGCTTTTGAGAGTGAAGGGCTCTCAGTAATAACATTAATTATTGTTAAATATTACTAGCTTTGTGTTCTAGAGAATATAAACACCAATATTTACAGTTTCTTGGTAAAATGTACTTTCATTTTTTTAGGACATTGTAGAGTTGACTATCACTTTCTAATACAACATATTGTAGAATTACCATTTAATAATTTTTAGAACTAGCTAGTGCAAGCCATTCCTCCTTAAGTGGCACATGTTCCAAATTCTGTCTTTTTCTCATCTATACCACCTGCTTGTTGTGTTTTAGGCAACAAAACAGCAGTGTTCTCAGTAGACAGTACAGCCTCCTCCAAAATGGTAGCAATTCAGATAGTTCACAGTAGGACAAACCATTTAATACTATAATAAATGTTTTTTATTTCTTTATTTTTCTAATTCTTCTTTTTTTCTTTAATGTTTAAACACAGGATTGTAAAGGGTGATTAAAAATTCTATTTTGAGTATATATGTGTATATATAGGAGTATAGATTAAAAAAAACAAGAGTTCAATTAAAAATCTCTTTGTCTATCTTTAATGATATATATTTGCAGAATCAGCTCTCTGCCATCCAGACATTAACTATGTTTTGGCATTATTTTATGGTGTCTGGCTTTCTAATTATTTTTTCTCCTGTAAACAAATGTTCTTTCTTTCCAGGTGGAAAGTGTCTTAGTCAGTTCAGGCTGCTCTAACAAAATACCATAGACTGGGTGGCTTATAAACAGCAGATATTTATTTCTCACAGTTCTAGAGGCTGGAAAGTCCAAGATCAAGGTGCCGCAGATTCAGTGTTTACCAAGGACCCTCTTCCTGATTCATAGATGGCCAACTTTTCACTGTGTTCTCCCATGGCATGAGGGGCAAGAGATCCCTCTGGGGCCGCTTTTATAAAAGCACTACTACCATTCACAAGGGCTCTGCTCTCATAATCTAATCAACTCCCAAAGGCTGTACCTCCTAATACTGTCACTCTGGGGGTTAAAAGTTCAATCTTTGCATTTTGGGCGACAAAGCTTTCAGTCTATACTGGAAAATGATACTCAATATTAATTATGTTCTTTTTATTTAGACAGTTTTTATCAATTATAAGAAAATTTGATCTGTAAAAATTTTGGAAGGACTAAAATAACAAATATTGAATAATGACTGTATTTAGCAATGTATTTTGAATATTGAATGACTGTTTAAATAGTATATTTAGAATATATTGCTGATAGAAAAAATAGTCATACCATTCTAAATTATTGATGTCTTATATGTATTGTTTATTTTGCATTTCAAAGGAAGGTAAAACTCCTGATTAATTTTAAGAAAGAGCAAAAGGCAATATTTTAATACAAATTTAAAATGAGATAAAATATTATTTATTTATATTTATTTATTTTATTATTTTTTGTGAGGAAGATTGGCCCTGAGCTAACATCTCTTGCTAATCTGCTTCTTTTCACTTGAGGAAAATTATCACTGAGCTAACATCTGTGCCAATTTTCCTCTATTTTGTATGTGGGACACCTCCACAGCATGTTGATGAGCGGTGTGTAGGTCAGCGCCAGGGATCCAAAAATGCAAACTTAACCACTGTACCATTGGGCTGGCCCCTAGATAAAATATTTTTTAGTTTATCCCTATACTGATAAGGGAATAAGTGAAATTAATTGTCACACAGTTTTAAAGAACTAAACACTTATGAATGCCTATTTATCTTCAAGGAAATAAGCATGACTACAGATTGCCTGAGTAGGATGTTATTCACTTACGACTTTAAAAATAAAACTGTGTGGGTAGGTTTCATTATTTTATACAAATTCTGCTAGAATGAAGTAAAGACTTTAATGAGCTGAGTGTATAAAAAATGACATTATAGTGCTTCAGTATTTTCAGATGAAGAACAGATGAAAGAAAGGTATTTAGAAGGGTCCTGAAATTGTCCAAATATTCATTTTTTTCCCACTGACCTATAAAATATAAGGAGAAATTTAAAAATATGTGATAACATTCTACATGCTAAAAGTTCAATTTAATTAAATAGATTTATTTAAGCACTTATTTTTGAAAGACAATGTCTAAGTGAAAGGTGTGCAGAAATAAATGACTCAATGCCTGATTTCAAGGAATTCAGCCTATTAGGAAAACAGACAAGTTAAATCAACTAATACAGTACAGTACAGTGTGGTAAACTTCCTAAAAGAAGGGAAGAAATATCTCAAAAGTCCACAGAAGAGGTGGCCTAAACTCAGCTTATGATAGAAGTGGGACAGTTTGGGAAAATATTCCTAGAGAAAGTCAACTGGAAAAAGTGTTAGAGAAATGACGTTCATTCAGGCAGATAGGTGGAGCAAAAAGTTTCCATTCCATGTTGAAAATGTTTCCCAAGAGATGCAGATATATGTATATGGATTTATAAAATCATGTATGTAGTAGGCAACCTTTTTCAGAGAGAAAACTTGACAGACAGGCTCATTTTCTTTCAACTGACTTTGGAAATATTTAGTGATAAAAACACTGATTTGAGTCATCCTGAAATGAGAGGCACTCGACAGATTTGGGAGATAAGGAAATGATTGTTAGAGATTAGTGACAAATTAGGGTAGTTATAAATTTCTTAGTTTTATTCTGTTTACTTCACAAAATTGTGTGGAATAATTTACATGCAAATAAATATTTTAAAAGGTTAATGGAGTTCAAGCTTCTGTAGTTTAGCTAGACTAATCCTTCTGCAGATAGAAATATAAGATAGAAAGAAAAATCTATTTGAAGGCAATGTGGAACTATCAAAGCTAGCAGAAACTGGAGTGGAGTCTGTTCTCAAATAGAAATCAGAACAAGTGAGAAATGTGAATTTTCAAATTTTTGCATGAAGGCGCCTTCCAACTGAGTGCTGCTTCTGCAGTAGAAAACTACAGTCTCACTAGCTTAAGGTGTCAGATAGCAGAGTTGGAGGCTGGGAAAGCCTTTGGAAATTTATACAGGAAAGTTAGGAAAAGGGTAAGTTGGAAACAAAGAATTATTTAAAAACTACACAAATCTTGATAAAAAACTGAATTTTTAATGCATGAAAGAGAATATAGAGCCCCTGAAAAAAGCAGCAGCTCAAATCTGAAAGAGTTGAGTGGATGTTTCAGTTGCTGTGCATGCAAGGGAGACAGTTTGAGTTGAGATGAGTAAAATGCTCTCATGAATACAAACTCACCCTTTGAAGAGAATGAAACCAGAGTGGGAGTCTCTACAATGTCTAATATACATATTAAACATACATATAGATAGATAATATATAGATATGATTTCCAGACAGAAATCATGAGAATGCAAACAAAAATTAAAATATAACATTTATACAGAGAAAAAAATGTAGTCAGTAGCAGACCTTTCTGAAATTATCAAGATATTGCAAATAGCATTCTAGGAGACTAAAGCAGCTATTAAAATATGCTCAATGATTTGAAGGAAAATATACTCACAATGAATAAGCAGATGGGGATTATCAATAGAAAAAAAGAACCAAATCAATGCAGTGAAGCTAAGTACAACAAGTAAAATGAAAATTTCACTGAATAAAATTGATAAGAAACAGGAGACCAGAAGAGAAAACATCAGTGAACTTGAAGATAGATCAAATATCCAATCTGAATAATAGAAATATTAAGCACTTTAAAATATATGTAATTAGAGTCCCATAGGATAGGACCAAGAGAATGGGACACAAAATTACTTGAACATATATTATGGGCAAAAATTCACAAATTTGGAGAAAAAAACCTCAAACTACAGATGACACCTGCAAGAAATGCAAGATGTTTCATCATTGTGAAACTGTGCATATCGAAAGATAAAGAAAAATATTTAATAGGCCAGAGATAAAGAACACCTTACAAATACAGGAACAGGAATTAGAATAACTACTGACTTATCATTACAAAAAAAAATGGGATTGGACCACAACAGAATAACATGTCTAATATGCTGAAAAAAATGTACTGTCAACCTGAAATACTGCATCTAGAACAACATCTTTAAATACGAAGGGAAAAAGGAAATATTTTAAGTATACTAAACCTGAGAGAATTCATTACATTCAGACCTACACATAAAAAATGCTAAAGAAGTAATTCAGGATGAAGGAAAATAATACCAGCTGATAACTTGAATATACATGAAGAAGTGCAAATGTTAAATGTGAGTAAATATAAAAGACCAATATTGCTTCCAGCCAAGACAGAGCAAAAGAAACCAAATTTGCCTTTCCATCCCAAACAACTAAAAATCCAGACAAAATAAAGGAAACATTGGATCACATCTAGCAATGTAAAGTAATCCTTGAGAGATAGGAAAGAAATAAGATGGGTCTTATAATTGCTTCAGCTTACTGTCTGGAGAATGTAACTCAGGCAAGACTCAGTTTTCTCTCTGAATAGAGGATATGGATCTGGGAGTCCAGGGAGTCTAAGGCAGCTAAACTTTACAGTACAGAGTATAAGAGAGGAGAAAGGAGATAGAGAGGGATCCAGAGTTTTACAGAGCATCAGCATAATACTAATTGGTGAGTGCATGTGTGAAAATATCTGAGGCTAGAAAAAGTTCAACAATGATTAGAAATAATAATCTGCAAAGCTCAAACAGAGTGACGAATAATGCTTGTTCTCAAAAGCCAGAATAGAAAATCTCAAAATTCATGAAGTAATAGATGGAGTACTAGGAAGGTTTTCCTCAATGATTTATAAAATCAATACTAAACCCTGCTCTGCTTCCACCTAATAGAGTTTAAAAACAGCATCCACCAAGATCAAATGGTTTCCAAGTAACTTAATCATGCCCAGGAAGAAAGCTTGATATTTATAGGAGTACAAAAAAATATCTGTCATCCATCAAGGACAAACTCACAATGTCTACCATCTAATCAAAAATCATCATGCACTGCAGAAGCATAATATACTGCCCATAGCAACAACAACAAAAATCTATCAAAATAGTCCTAGATATGACACAGGTGATGGAGTTAGTAGATAAGGACATTGAATACATAGCAACAGAAAATATCCAAAAATGAAATATAGAATAAAAAAAGGACAGAAAAAAATGAGCAAAACATCAATGAAGGTGAGACAACTTTTAGTGACCTAATATATTATATATTTTCTGAGGTAAAGAAGATGATTTCATAATGATAAAGAGTAAGGATCATAAAGAGTAAATTACTCAGGAGGATATGACAATTCTAAATGTTTTCACATCTAACAGGAAACTCAAAATTAATGAAGGAAAATCTTCCAAAAGAACTAAAGAAATCCATAATTAAAATTAAAGCTTTCAATACCCTGTCTCAATAATTTACAAAAGAATTACAAGATCGGTAGAGTTATAGAACAACACTATCAACCAACTTGACGCAATGGACATTTATAAATATTCTACCCAGTTAGAGCATAATACACATCATATCTGAGTGTGCATGGAACGTTTACAAGTACAAACTATATTCTGTGCCAGAAAACATCCCTCAATAAATGTAAATGATTCAAATCGTACAAATTAAACTGTATGAGCATGATTGAATTAAAAACTAAAGAAATAAAAGGATATCTCAAAAATCTCCAACTATTTTAGAACTAAATAAGACATTTCCAAATAATCTGTGGTCTAAAGAAGAAATTAGAGTCATAATAGAAAGTATTCTGAACTGAATGAAAATCTAAACACAATATGCCAAAACTTGTAGAATGCTGCTAAAGAAATAATTATGGAAAAGTAATGAGAGATTCTCATATTAGAAAAAAAAGTTTTTCAAATCAAAGACTTTAGCTTCCACCTTAAGAAATTAAAAAACCAACAGTAACTAAGCCTCAAGAATGCAGAAGAAAGAAAATAAGAAAGATCAGAGTAGAAATCAAAGAAATTGAAAATGAAAAAAATAGTCATCTAAGTCTAATTGCATAAGAAGATAAATAAAATTTTTAATTCTCTAGTCAGACTGATCAGCAAAACCAAAACCAAAAACAAAACATGTTACCAATATCAAGAATGAGAGATGTACTATCACATCAAATTTTACACACATTAAAAACATAATGAGGGAATATATGGACAACTTTATGTAAACAAATTTGACAACTGAATCAAAAGGGCAAATTCTTTTAAAGACATAAAAAAGTTTTCCAAAGAAAACCCTATATCTATTAAATAAATTGAATTTGTAGTTGAAACTTTTCCACAAGAAAAGTCAAGGTCTAAAAGTCTTTCAGATAATTTTACCAAATATTTAAAAAGAAAGAATACCGATTCTAGACAAAATCATCCCAAAAAT
This sequence comes from Equus asinus, assembly GCF_041296235.1. NCBI lineage: Eukaryota > Metazoa > Chordata > Mammalia > Perissodactyla > Equidae > Equus > Equus asinus. Next base: position 111,208,713 of record NC_091792.1, on the reverse strand, counting down.
TTAAGAGAATGGAATATATCCCATCTTATTCTATGAGGCCAGACTTTTTCTGATACAAAAACCAGAACAAAAGATATTACAAGAAAAGAAAATTAGAATCAGTACTACTTATGGACATACATGCAAATATTCGTAAAAGAATTTTAGCAAATAGAATCCAATAAAATATAAAAAGGATATTACATTATGACTAAGTGGGATTTATCCATGGAAAGTTAGCTTGGTTTAACAGTTGGAATTTAATCAATATAATTCACGATACTAATGGACAAAGGAGCAACAACAACATATAATCCTTTCAATTATACAATCTTGATAAAATTCAACTTCCATTCCTGGAAAAAGAAACAATAAACACTCAGCAAACTGTAAGTAGAAGGCAATATCATCAACCTGATAAAGGGTATCTACCAATACAAAGAACTAAGCCCATACCTAACAGTGAAAGACTGAATATTTTCTCAAGAAGATAAGAAATAATGCAAGACTATCCATTCTTACCACTCATATTAATCATTGTATCAGAGATTTTAGCCAGTGCAACACGGCAAGAAGAAAAAACAATAGGCATACATGTTAGAGAGGAAGAATTAAAACCATATTTTCAGATGCCATGACCCTTCTACAGAGAGAATTTTATGAAGTCTACAAAAAATAATAAATCTGTTTGTCAAGTTTGCAGAATATCATATGAAAATGTAAAAATCAATGGTATTTATCAATACTGTGAATAAACTATAATCAAACAAAATTAATAAAAAGTATTACTTAAATGGCATCAAAGTATGAACAAGTGAAAAATAAATCTGACAAAATATTTTTAAATCTTGTATACTGAAAGTTTCAAAACACTATTGACAGAAGTTGATACTTAAGTAACCGGACAGATGTGCTATGTTTGTAAATCTGAAGACTCAATATTAAGATGCTATTTCTCCCTCATTAGATCTATGTAGTCAATATAATCCCACAGTACCAGCTGGGATTGTTGTAGGTATTGGTGAACTGAATCTAAAGTTCATATGGAGAAGCAAAGTACCTAGAATAGCCAAAACAACCTTAAAAAATGAATAAAATTATAAGACAGATGCCATTTGACTTCTAGATTTATTATAAAGCTACATTAATCCAGATAGCATGCTATTGGCATGAAGATAGCTAAACAGACCAACTGAACTGAACCAAAGAGAGAATCCAGAAATTGACCCTAACATATACATGAAAATCAATTGATTTTCAAGAACATGCAAAGGCAATTAGGCAAAGAAAGCCAGCATTTTAAAAAATGATGATGGAAAAATTGGATATTCATATGCAAAATCAAAATCCAAAATTTTGATTTTTAAAAACCATGCATAAAAATAAACTCACAATGGAATATAGGTCTAAATTTAAAATTTAAAACCATAAAAATTCCAGGTGAAAACAGGGGTAAGTTTATGTGATCATGAGTTTGTCAAATATTTTTAGGAAACTGTATGGAGAGTATGCTCAAAATAATTTATACTTTATCAAAATTAGGAAATTTTGCTGTTTGAAATGCACTGTTAAGAGAATGAAGCAACAAAACACAGGTTGTGAGAAAATATCTTTTAAAATACATATCTGATAAGACTTTCATCAGAATATATAAGGTACTCTCAAAGTTCAATAAATAAACAAAAATCAGAATTTTTAAAAATAGGCAAACGATTTCAACAGACACTTCAGTGAAGCTTAACCAATAGCAAATAAAAACATGAGAAAATTCTCAACATCATTAATAATTAAGGAAATACAAATTAACACCATGTAAAATATCACTATCCAACTATTAGAATATCTGAAATTGAAAAAATAAAGACTGAACATAATAATATTAGTAAAGATGTGGAGCAAATGGAGCTCTCATATACTGTTAAAAGGAATATAAAATGTTATAACCACTTAGGAAAGCAGCTTGGTAATTTCTTTACCGGTTAAATATACAGCTACGATATGATTCAGCCATCTCACTTCTATGTATATATCCACGAGAAAATATATATCTGTACAAAGAATTCTACATAAATGTTCACAGCATCATTATTTGAAACAGTCAAAAACTTGAAAGAGCCCAAATGTCCATCAAAAATTGAATGGTTAGGGCCAGCCTGATGGCCTAGTGGTTAAATTTGGTGTACTCTGCTTTGGTGGCCCAGGCTCAGTTCCCCAGCATGGCCCTACACCACTTGTCTTTCAGTGGCCATGCTGTGGCAGTGGCTCACATACAAAAAAGGAAGATTGGCAATGGATGTTAGCTGAAGCAAATCTTCTTCAGCAAAAAGAAAAAAAATTGAATGGTTAAACAATTTGTTAGATATTTAGATATTCATGCAATAGAATACTACTCAGTAACAATCAAGAATGGTATATAGAACTGATATATGGAATAATGTGGATGAATATTAAAATAATTTTTCTCAGTGAGAAACCAGACAATATAGTAAATTCTGTATGAATACATTTATGCAAAATTTAAAAAACGCACACTAATCTCCAGTGTTGGAAAGCAGATCAACAGTTGCTTGTTTTGGGACGGCAGCCAATGTGACGGCAGAATTACTAAGGAGCAAAAGGAAACTTACAGAATAGTGCTTGATATATTTATTTTCTTGTTTGTCTACATGATTTAATGAGTACATACATATGCCAAAATTTATCAGATTATATATTTTAAATATGTGCAGTTTATTGTATGTTAATCAAACATCAATGAATGTGGTGAAACAAAACAAAAGATGAAGAACATATTTTTAAATTTTTTTAAAACGCATATGACAGTTTAAAATAAAAATTAATGAATTACTTATTAAATAAGTAATGTCTTGGGGTTCACAACATAAGTAGACATAATATATTTGATATAAATTGTGCAATGGAAAGTACAGAAGTAATATACTGTTGAAGTTTCCTATACTTCACAAAGAGTAACATAATTTTAACTCTAAATGTACATTGTGTTGTACAAAAAGTATATATTATAATACATAGAACAAGAGGTAAAAACTATGCAAAAAGGCACAGTGAAAAAGCCAAAGAGAAGAAAGCATGATATTGCTGAAGAACAGATTGCGAAGCTCATGATAGTGATTTGGGAAACGAGAAATATGCCTACATTTACACAGGTCTTCTAAACTAATGGTTCTGGGCTCACCGGATATACTCCCATGGAAACAAAATCAACTATAACCTGTACTTGGACAAAACACAGAAATTAATTCAAAATGGCTCACAGACCCAACTGTGAAAACTAAAACAATAAAGCTTTTAGAATAAAAACTACAAGAATATGTTCATGACCTACATCACTAGTCATCAGAGAAGCAAGAATTAAAACCACAATGAGATGCTATGAGATATCCACTAAAGAGGGTAAATTTACAAAAGCTGACAACTCTCAAATGTTGTTAATGGAGAGAAGCTACCAGAACTCTCTTATCCATTGCTGATTGGAATGTAAATAACACGATCACTTTGGAAAAGAAAGGTTTGGAAATACAAAGTAACCATTTGATCCAGCAATCACATCTCCAAGTATCTAACAAAAGTAACTAACTAACTAACTAACTAACTAAAATAAATTTGTCCACAGAAAGATTTGTATCCAGATATTCACAGCAGCTTCATTCGTAACAGCCAAAAACTATAAATAACCTGAATGCCTATCATCAGAAGGGATAAATGGTGTATGGTATATTCACAACATGGATTATATAAAAAAGTCTGAAACAAATTATTGATACAAACAACATGGGTAAAACTCATAGACATTATGGTGAGCCAAAGAATCTGGACACAAAATAGTCTATGTATATGATTTCATATATATGAAGTAGAACAGGTAAAGATAATTTATGTTTAAAAAATCGGAACTGCGGTTTTCTTGGGAGCGGAGGGCAATTGACTGGCAATAAACATGAGGAAATATCTGAACTGATGGGAACAATATACAGCTTTATAGGAAATGTAGAGTGTGTGTATATCCATTAATCAAAATTATACCTTTAATACTTGTGAATTTTAATTTATGTAAATTTTATCTGGAAAGTTGAAGGAGAGAGTAAGGAATGGGTGGAAGCATAGATTAAACAAAAATCAGTATTGTTCATCACAAATACTGAAACTTTCTGGAGCTAGGCGATGGATGCATGAGGATTCATTATACTATATTTGAAATTCTCTATGTTAAATTGTTTAAAAAGATTATAGCATATGCCTTCCATTATGGAGAACATGTGTGTTTGTGTGGAGTGGGTGGCAGTGATAATTATTGCAGGAAATCAAGGCTAAGAAAGGGACCTTTACGGAGAATAAAACTGGAAACCTGAAAAAAAAAAAAGACCATACACAATTATTAGCTCTTCTTTAATACAACACACTAATCAGAAGGAGCATCGATGTGTAAGAAGGCAGAAAGATTTATGTATTAGAGAAACTCAGGTTTGCATTTTTGTTCTTCTTTATTAGCTTTGTTACTTTGTGTAAAGCAATTAACCTTTCTGAGCGTCAGTTTATTCAACTCTAAAATGAGATTAATTATCTCTAACTCAAAAGGTGGCAGTGAGAATTTGGCAACCTTAACATATTGTAAGCATTTAGTACATTGCATGAAATTTAGTACACACTAAAGAAAATTTTGTTTTCCTCATTCCACAGCCTACCCTTCATTACCATTCCCCACCTTCTTAAGGAAGCTGTAAGAAATTAAGACTTACATTAAATTATTTCAATTAATCCATATATGCTTCTACTCTTGGAAAACAGAGGTCAAGGATAGCAAAGAATAATATGGTAGAAAGAAAATCGGATTTATAGTCAGACTGGGGCTGTCTTAGTTACTACTAGCTCTACAGATTTAGATAAGACTGACTTCTTCTACTGTGAAATGGATATAATAACTAAATTGCAGGATTAAATGAAGTATTGTAATAAAACTCCTTGAACAATGTTGCTTTGTATATAACCGGCACTAAATAAACTGAAGCTACTTCTATTATTAGCATCAAATAAGTGCTACAGAAATGCTTATTTTGTTGTTCAGTTACTTGGGATCTATCCAAAGTCCAGAGTGGAAGTGAAATCTCAAAGACTAGTCTGTGTGAAGACTTTTCAAATGAGAAACTGAGTCTTAGAGTTTTGTAAAACCAAAGGTACATATTTGTAATTTTGAATAGAAAGAGGTTCTCAGACTAACAAGTAGGAAAAAACGTCCTTTATGTCACTTCTTGAGGCACTGAATCTGTGGAGTTAGAATAATTTTGCAAAAATAGTGGTTCACATAGTTTAACCAGAGCAGAAGCAGCAAAGCTACCTGTAATTTAAGGGGATTTATATGATCAAGCATATTTAGCAAAACTGGAGTCCAAGAGAGAGGAAATTTGTTCTGATGCTGAAGGCTGTAATTCTGAAGAGTTGAGGAATGTTATCAGAGCAGCATATAAAGAAGATGGCTTCTGAGCTATCATTTAAGAAGTCTTAAGTTGGTGAGAAGAATATTATTGTAGCACCTGGGTCATTTGTTGATACCCCTTGCAACATCTTAAATAATGAAGTTCATTTTTATCTTTTGTGATAAATATACAGCCGTCCTGGGTTTCTGATTCAGCCATAACTTTTCAGGACCAAATAGAAACTCTAATGTCTGAAACATTTTTGGCTTATCCATCTTTAAAAATATATCCCCTACTTTTCAAAACATGAAAAATAAGTATTGTAGCATAGAGTTATAATGATTCAAGTGAACTGCACTTAAATTTCTTTAGAGATGTCTGTCAGATACCTAGTGAAAATGGAACTCCACAAAATAGTGAAAGAATAATTTAAAGAATTAGCACATATAAGAACACCAGATGAGAAACAGAAGACTTGCATGAAATATCTTGCAATGTGAAAGAGAATCTCCAGGTTTTATATCTCTTTATGGTCATAAGAAAAAAAAATGGTATTACTCTTTTAAAGCTTACATATAAACACACAGACATGCACCACACACAACACAATATGAGCAGCAATACACAAACATTAAAAAACGCAATTTTATTTTTATGTTGCACATTATCAGAACTAGAATGGAGTGGAATGGAAATGATGTAGCAATTTTTTTGTTTTAATTTAATTAAAACGAGCTCCTTAACAATTGTCTTTAATGTACTTTCAGACCCTCACTTGTTATTTACTTTTACCTCCAATATGGCTGGTTTATTTGCCGTCATAAAAATACCATGAATTATTCTTTCAAGGCCTTGATTTTTTGGCCAATATTTCAGTTAATAAAGATACGAAATAAAGCGGCTTGGAGGATTTAAATATGAAGAAATATGGCCTGTAAACCCAGATTGCTTACAATTTATGACAACTAATTAAAAATATCCCCACAAGGGAAAAAGCCCAGGCCCAGATGGCTTCACTGGTGAATTCTATCAAACATTTAAAGAAGAAATAAAACTAATCCTTCACAAACTACTGAGGAAGCAGGAATACTTTCTAATTCATTCTATGAGGCCAGTTTCACCTTACACAAAAGCCAGACGAAGCCTAACAGAAAGAAGGAAAGAATGAAGAAAGAAAGAAAGCCAGACCAATGTCTTTCCTGAACATGTGAAAATCTGTAACAAAATCATAGCAAATCAAATCTAGTGATATACAAAAAATATTATTAACCATTACCAAGTAGAATTTATTCTACAATTGCAAGGTTTTTAAAATTTTTGAGTATCAGTTAATGTAATACGCCACACGATTTTCTCAGTAGACTCAGGAAAGGCATTTGACAAAATCCAATGTCTGTTCATAATAACTCAACACTTTAGGAACAGAAAAAAAATTGACCAACCTCATAAAGAGTATATGTAAAACCTACTAACGTCATACTCAGTGATGAAAGACTGCTTTCCTTACAAGAGCAGGAAAAAAAGAGTAAGATGTCTCCTTTCCATATTTCTTCTCAACGATGGACAGGAAGTTCTTATGATCATTAAAATCACTGATATCTAGTCAAATTTATGGAATATGAATTTTACCTCAAAAAACTCTTAAAATGTTTAAGACAAGAAGTGAAATTACCCTTTTTCTTTCGTTTTATTTATATCTCTTGTAGAGTTAAAGAGATAGAGAATACACTTTTGTTTTCAATATTTCCTAAGGTGGATCATGAGATGATTAAAAATGCAGGAACTTAAACTGCACATACAATTGAGAAAGAAGTTCAAACTGTCTTACTCAGATGCTGTAAATTTATGGGTATTACTTGGCCATTGTCATAAATATTCATTAAACTTCACTCTGCTTTTTGCTCAAAACTTTTGCCTCTTCCACTGGCAATAAGGTGATATTAATAAGTCAATCCATTCAAACTGCAAACTAAATTAATTGCTTATACATAGAAAATGAAATTTTATTTTTAAATACCATATTAAATATGCAGATAAGTAAAAATAAACTTATACTCTGATAAAATTGATTACAAAATATAACTACATTTCCTTTGTAGATTTTTATATGTAGTTAGCTGGATATATTTAGCATATTTTATTAGAATAATATCTGTTAGCTATTATTTAAAAAGGAGGACATAGAAATGATACTTAACAATTAAGAAATACAAAATAAAGCATAGGGGTAGTTCACTATCCAGCACCCTTTAAAACTTTAAAATCTAATGTTGTAATTTACATATATTATAGTATTATTCATTTGCAATATCCAGGTTTTGGGTGGGGAAAGATATTGGGAAGATTTTTTTGTTGGTGGTGGTGTTTTCCTACTTCACTTGATAATCTTTTGGTACCAAATCTACAAGGAATGCAAACATTTACTCCAAGAAGAGAGTAAAAACAAAAAGTGTAGTGAGTATTGTAATAAGTGCTATGAAATGCACTTGGGACCTTTTTTATTCAAGCGGAAAAAGTCTAATTTGTATCTTTTGCAAATCCTATCTAATAACATATCTCATAAATCAAATTCCAAATTCACTGATTACTAATGTAATCTACTTGAAGGCAGGCTGTGATTCTTGTAATATTTTATACTAACAACTCATATACTGCCATATTGAAGGATTTCAATGGATATGATTAATGGGATAGTATATTCTCAAAAGGTACATTGAAATAATGCATATAATTAAATTCTCAAAAGTATAGTGCCATTTGAAAACTATACTTATTTTTAGCAAATCTTTGGCTAAACATACAGTAGTTTGTTTACATGCATACACATACAGTAGTCCCCTCTTATCTGCAAGGTATATGTTCCAAGACCCCAATGGATGCGTGAAACTGAAGATAGTACCAAACTCTATACATACTATGTCTTTTCCTATACATACGTATATATGACAAATTTTAATTTATAAATTAGGCACTGTGAGAGATTAACAACAATAACTAATACTAAAATAAACAACTATAGCAACATACTGTAATAAAAGTCATCACAGATTTTAGCAACCTCAGCATATGATTATTTTTCTTATGAAGTTGAGAACTTTCACCTTTTCTCTTGAAGGAAGCACTTTGTGGCTTCTCTGTGGCATATCTGAATTACCACCATCACTACTCTCACACTTTGGGACCATTATTAAGTAAAATAAGTGTTACTTGAACACAAGCACTGAGATACCCAGACAGAAGATCTGATAATAGACAGCTGCTAAGTGTCTAACAGGTGGGTAGTATATACAACATGGATATACTGGACAAAGGGATGATTCACATCCAGGGCAGGACAGAGCAGGATGACACGAAATTTCCTCATGGTGCACAATTTAAAACTTATGAATTGTTCATTTCTGGAATTTTCCATTTAGTATTTTCAGACCACAGTTGACCTTGGGTAATTGAAACCTTGGAAAGCAAAGCCACGGATAAGGGGGGACTACTGTACAATAATTTTATGTGAGTATGATGGCATACTATTAAGTACTACCACCTTGGAAACTACTCTTTTAACAGTGCAAGTATTAATAGAGACACGTGAAAGCTGTGGCCTATTGGTTAATGAATGTCAGCAATTTTGGTACTAATTATGGCCAAAGAAACAATGTGGAACTTTGGTAAAGCAACTTAACTTCTTGGGATCATATGCAGCTAATGGTAAAATAGTGAAAAATAATGCTAGCCAGATGTTTTCAGAGTGTGACTGGAAAGATGAGGATTTTAAGACAGTTTAAAATCTTTGGGAAAAAAATGATACAATAAAATAATGTATTCCTATTGTAATAAAATGAAAATTAAAGACATAGACTATGTTCTCATTCAACAGAGACATTTTTGAGTTTCTTCTGTTATCTAATGAATTGATGTAGCCAAGTGATATCAAGAAATAATGTGGCGAGGATGCAAATGTTCAGGTTAGGAGCTAAAGAATTAATTTAAATCCTACATTCTTTATAGACTTAGTGTAACCTGGAGAAAAATCTTTCCACTTCTTTGGATCTCAGTTTCTTCAACAGTGCCTTCTATAGCCCTACAGCTCATGATTTCAAAACTCAGAGTGCTAAAGGATTTTAAAAAGAGAATTTCTAGTGTTTTTAAGCCATAAAAAAATCAAACTAGATAATTGAGCTTCCACTAGAATATGAAGGTTTTGGATACAGATACCATGCTGCAGTAGACATTTTTGTGTTGTTTGTGCCATTCATAATGAAGCTGCCCTATCGAGAAACTCATCTCCCTTCCATAGGGTTACATGTAGGCCCCAGCAACTGCGTTGGTAAATGACCCAAACTAATTGGACCCAGTGAATCCACCTGCGCCATATTTACATTTATATTTTCTTCTTCGGAAGTTGTTGGGTCTGAGAAATCTCCTTTCTGCAGATGGAGCTTATGATATGCAAACCTGGGAATCCTGGATCATTGTATACTACCACGTTGGCTGGAGAGCAGAGAAGCGGGGGTCGGGGAGGGAAAGGGAGGAGGGAGATGGAGAAAGAGAACATGGGAAACAAATAGTGACAGAGAGGTGAGAGAAAAGGTATTGCCTGGGATCTCTTACCTTTTCATTTTCAGTTTCCTTTGTTCCCAAGGACTGGCTGCACTCTTTTCTTTGGATTCAAGGTTTATCTTTGCTTCCTGATAATAAATTCCCTGGGTTTTTTGTTTGTTTGTTTGCTGTTGATCTTATTGTTATTGTTTTGAGAAATTATATGGAAGGAATGAGGGCAATATAGTGAGACTATGATTAGGGAGTAAGAAGAGTCATTTGAGAAATATTTTAAGGTAAATTGACAAAATTAAACCTACTGAGAATACGTAAATGTATAGCTAAATCTTTGAGCTGAAAAAAATTACAAAAGAGGTATGTAGCTTATCTCTTAGGCTGGTGCTACAACTAAGGTAACAAATAGAAAATTTTTAACCTGAATTTTGAGGTTACAGTGCTAGAAATTTAAAAATCAACCACAATAGATTAATTTAAAAATTGAGAAAAATTATATTGTCATAAATAATTTACATTAATTTATTATTACATTTATTACATGTATTATTATACTATTATAAAATGATAGCTTTTTAAATTTGGCAAGGAATTTTGAGATCATATATTTTGAAGTGTTCGCTATAATTTGAAGAATCAAGGTTAATGTGCATCTTTTTTGTACAGTGTTGTATAGTTCTATGATTGAGTTTCCTTTGAGAACTAAAGAAATCAAAATGATAAAATTTCAAATAGATCTTATTATTAAGATAATAGAAAACTGTACAATGCTCATATTTTCATTTGGTTGGGTGTTTCTATATATATATAATGATTGGTCTGGAAAAGCACTGGAAAGGTAAACTTTACTTTCTCTTTGAAAATGGGAAAAGGTAGACAAATACATGATATTTCAAACTTTTGAATTTTATTTTATTCCATAATTAATGAAAATTGTATTTGGAATAAATATGTGTAAGCTTCTCTGAAGTTATTCAATAATGTGGTTTTCTTCCTGAACTTTATTTTTTTCAAGCATATCTAATGGATTAGATTCCAGAAAGACCCTGGGACATTTCTATGTGGTGACATTAAGTGTTTCCACTTCCATTTGTTCCACAAGTATTATGTGCTTATTATTTGCTGATAGTATCACATTATTTGACCTCTTTCTGTATACAAAATGGAGATTTCACCTTGTTGTATTTTACCTTGTCAGTTAATTAAAACATTGCCAATAAGTTAATATAAGCACTGATAACCTCAATTTATATTACTGAGCATTTACAACATGCTAAGTTCTCTATTAAGGGCTTTACATGTATTTTCACACTTAATGCTCACAAGAACACTCTGGGAGAATACTTTTTACTTTGGTTTTGTAAGTAAAGAAATGGAGACTAAGAGGTGACAGTAATTTGTTCAATGTTGCGCAGTTAGCAAGTGACCGAAGCATCATTGAAACCTGGCTCTGTTGAGTGACAAATGCATGCTTCTACAGCTACTCTAAGCTCCTTTGAAACAAATTAAATGTGAATATATAACACATTTCTCAGTTTGTTTAAATGAGAAATATCAGAAATTCACCTTAAAAGCCACAAAGAATGTAACATTTTAGAAATTCACATTTTCTAGAAGGTGAGGTCAAAAGTGAGGGCTGGAGTTGTGTGTCTGCTTATTACACTGCTTTTCTCTCTTTTTTTGATCTGTAATAGTTTCATGAGGGTGAAGAAAGGCATAATTCAGCTGAAACTACAAATAGCACATGTGCCACAAATTTCAGGAAATCACTGACATCAGGTGTTTTATCCAACAACCTATAAAAAGTAATCATTAACTTGAAGTAGCAAGTCCTCTCAGTGCAAGTAATTGAAATATGTTTAATGAGAAGACAATAATAACACAGACTTACAAGTGCTTAATAACTTACAAGTGTTACATATTATTCTAAGGGTTCTACAAAGATCAATTTGTGTAATCCTTACAACAACCCTGTGAAATAGGTACCATCATCTGTCTCCATTTTTCAGATGAGGAAACTGAGCCACAGAGTGGTTAACTAACTTGCCCAAGGCCACCCAGAACTAGGCAGTGATATCTTCACAAAGCCTATCTGATTCCAGAGTCTGCGATCTTAACCATTATTCTACACTTAATCTCCAGTGGAAGGAGAGATCTCTCAATGACTTCTCAGCCCAACCCCATTGTCTATAACTCTCTCAGGCACTAGACAATATGGACCATCTCTTTTGTTTTCTGTGTTTGCCACTTTTCCCGATTTACTATATCCTTCCTCATGGCATGTAGATGTGTTCAAGCTTCCCAAATTTTAAAAATATGATTTCTTCCATTTCACTTCCTCATGTAAGTAAGCAACTGCCACGTTTTATTCATTCTCTTTAAAGTCAAACTCGTGAAGAGAATTCCCTGTACTTATCAACCCCATTCCTTTAGAGTTATTTCCCAAACACATTCCAATCTGTAAAATGTGGCTCCAAAAGTTTTACTTCTAGGTTCATTATTGCCCTTTTGTCATGGAACATGATGAGATTTTTAAAAATCCTTTCTATCTTAACATCTCAGTAGTTTTTCACACAGTCAAGTGTTTTTTCTCTTGGCTAAACTGGTTTCCTTGTCACTTCTTAACAACTACTTTTCTGTCACCTTTGCTGACATCGCTCTAAAATGAGCTAGTAAATTGTAGAGCTATATGCATTTTTAGCATTACATTTGTTAAATTTAATTGCCATTTAAAAATAGTTTTAAAATGACACTGGGTTGGCAGTAAAACAAAATGGGTATTGTGAATGCAGAAATGCACAGGAAGAGCAATGTGGCATGAATCTAACAGTGCAGCAAGTGTAAGTCAATGGAGGAATGACTGCATCTCCACATTTACTTGCAAAGTAACAGTGAATTTCTTTATGGTACCTGAAAAAGAAAGAGAGCAACAATAGAGGAAGATGGGTTATATTTTGTTACTGAGTCCTTGCACAGAGATTGCCTTTCACATGCTAAGCTGAAAATTGCTGGTACCAAAATCGCAGAATGGAGTTCAGTGACTTGGAAGAAAATTTTGGAAGCAAAAATAGAGCGCATTTGTAAGAAACGCTATAGCATTAACATTCCTGGTAACCCAGAGAATGATTATGTGTGTGTGTGTGTGTGTGTGTGTGATGGATGACGTTAATACCACCAAGGCGAGCTTGATTTTGAATAAAAAACATGTTTAGGAAAAGGTTATCCAGTTGATTTCACTTATATGTACTTTTCTATGTATGACCATGAGTGATATATGATGAAATCTGTCTACATAAATTTTCAAAGATATAAAAAAGATATAAAAAATCTAACTCATATAAAAAGCACTGTTCCATCGTTTATCAGCTGTTATTGTTGTTTTTGTTTTGCGTTTTTAGTGATACAAAATAGCACCTCTTACATTTGATTGCATTTCAGGTTTGATGAAGTACAATATCATACTATATATAATGCGTGGGGTTATTTGGTTGCTTTCCATCTTGTCCTCTAGATTATAGACTCCATGAGGATATGGACTCCGCTGTTTACAGAGTCATACTAATGCTTGACACATAAATGGGTAAACTTTCTTTCACTAAAAAATATAAATAAAGATGAACTTCACTTATTTCATGATTTTAATGTTTAACTCTAGATTGCCACCGGGTAAAAACACGTCCCTACCAAGGAAGCCATTCTGCCTCCTAGAGCCAGTTGGTGCCCTGAGGTTTCCATTGACCAGAGGCCCCTGACTTGGGCACAGTTTGGGGCTTTTGTCCTTATTATCTATGAAAATTTCAAGTCCAATGTCTAGTGAAATCAAAAGGGATTTCCTAAATTTAAGAAGTGGGAGTTCTTGCAGCCCACATTTCTGGATTTAAGTCACATCCTCAGCCAATTCTTCTGACCTTACTTACTGCGCAATCCTTCAAGCACTTCTCTACATTGTTCAGCTGAGTTTTACATTTTTTTTTTGGCTTTCTATTTAAAATGTTTTCCCACCTGCCTCTAGAGAACCATTAATACCATTTCATTGGAATTCTATATCTCTATATAATTCTTTTCTCCCTCTTTGATCTTTTTTGCAGAATTCTGTCCTCTATTCATTTATTTTTTCTTCCCAGTATGTCAGCACCACAACTATTATAGACCTTAAAATTACATTTGATTGGATTCTGGATAGCTTCTATAAGATGGCTTTGTCTAGCTCTACAGTTATAACCTTGAAATCATGCTAATGATACATCACATAGAACAAACTTGTTAAGGTTAAAATCAGAAGTTGTGACCATCTCACGCATAAAAATCAGTTAACTTCCATATATTACAGAATAGTTATGGAAACCAGCAGTGTTACACTAAATCTACCTTTGCCTTGCATCCCTGAGTTTCACCAGTCTATGTGCAGTTCAGGCATCATGCTGGCAGCTCAGCACTAGAGCAAATGGAAGAACATTAGTGCTCAAAAAAGGTTCCTACCTAGTATTTTGGAGAGTATCTCACAATTTCTTGCAAACAAGTCAGCTCCCATCAACTGCCACCACCATTGCTTCTGTCTCTGTCTGGGAGGGAGAGCAGTGGCACTAACCTACTTATTTTTACGTTCTCCATTTGGGCCTCTATGAAATGTACTGCTGCTGTACTGAGTACCACAATCACTTGCTATGAGCTACTGTCACTCTGTAAAGTGTCTTTGCTTATGTACAAAGTTTTTAGTGCCAAATGAACAAGGTGGTTTGGAGAGAACTGGGAAAGAACACTGCACAATCCTCTGAGTTACACTGTGTCAGGGTGGAGAGGAAGCCCTGCTATAAATCCTTTAGTTAAATAGCTTTTGCCTTTTAACTTATTATCCATGTCTTCGTAGAACTCTTAGACACTGGGGGGGGGGGGGGGAGATGAAGGACACGTTGGAAGGGTTAATGTTTAGAATCATCAGCTCCTTAATGAAAAAGTGAGCTGTATGCAAGTAGGTCTAACTCCATGTGGCTGGCTCCTTTTTCCTAAGGATGGGGTGGCCCAGAAAGCTCCGTAGACACTTCTCTTAGACCTGTTCCAGCTGTTCCTAGAATACCTTCACTGCTTAGACTCAAGCTTGACTCTTGCTTAGAACTTACAATAATAGCATGGGAAATGCGCAATGCTGGCCGACTGGGTCATACAAAAAGGATGTTCATCTCTTTTATGTGGCTAAATTCTAATTGAACAAAATTCTCTTAAAGTCAATTCTGAAGGAATTTTAAAATGTCAACTTTGAACATCATTTATGCCTTCCTTTTTACCAGGAAATATGGTTTTTCTTTTACTCAGATGATGGTAGTAGCTTAGAAATTCCTTTAGTTAAAAGTGATTTTGTAGTTAATAGTGCCATTGAACAGCAATTAAGACTGACACAGCCTCCTGTTTCAAGCACAGGCTTATCCACAGATGCTCCCAAGTTCTAATGACAATACTTGTACTGATTCTTAATGCCTTAGACCATTCAGTCCCTCTCCTTGTACTGAACTCTACCTATAAAACGGGGCTAATACAGCTCACAAGGGGTTTCTCAGGATTAATTATTTACTTTTCATACAGGCTTTAGAAGCAGTACAGAAGAATGGACATGCTCTATGATGTCATCTTCTTGTTCTGTAAAATGGTACTTTTTTGGCGTTAAAACAAACAAAGCCAAGCTTGACCCTCACTTATTTTGCCTACAATACCTTTGGTACTTACATGCTGAGCAAATTCATGTAGCTAGCCATAGCCAGCAGCCAGAGGGGAAATGATCCCTGCCTTTTATGTGGTAGAGACTCTTTATCATCCTTTCCAGATAAATCACTCCTATTCAGTGGAAAATTTGTTTTTTATTATTTTTCTACTATTATTTGGCATGAAAGAATGTTAAGGGTGATATTTGTCCTGTGAGAAATAGTTCCAGAATGAAGTTTTACAGCCATTGGCAATTAACTCTATGTGCCTGTATATAATTCTTAGAGAGCCTTTGATACATTAAAATAATTTCATTCAAAATTTCCAAGTTTGACCCAGAATAAACAATACTGAAGCAGAAGAACAAAGTTGGAGGACTGATATCACCTGACTTCACGGCATCCTATAAAGCTACAATAATCAGGGCAGTGTGGTATTGGTAAAAGAATAGACAAATAAATCAATGGAACAAAACAGAGAGCTCAGAAATAGATGCACATTAATATAGTCAACTGATCTTTGACAGAAAAGCAAAAGCAATACGATGGATCAAAGATAGTCTTTTTAACAAATGGTGCTGGAACAACTGAGTATCCACAACAAAAAAAACGAAACTAGATATAGAATTTACACCCTTGATAAAAATTATTTAAAATGGATCAAAGACATAAATGTAGAATGCAAAACTATAAAACTTCTAGAAGATAACAAAAGAGAAAACCTAGATGAACTTGGGTATGGTGATGATACAACACCAAAGCCACAATCCATAAAAAAGTAATTGATAAGCTGGACTTCATTAAAATGAAAAATTTCTGCTCTGCAAAAGACAATGGCAAGAGAATGAGAAAAAAACCACAGACTGGGATCAACTATTTGCAAAAGACACATCTGATAAAGGAGTGTTAGCCAAAATATATAAAGAACTCTTAAAACTCAACAATAAGAAAACCAGCAACCTGATTATTAAAAAATGGATCAAAGATCTTAACAGATGCCTCATCAAAGAAGATATACAGATGACAAAGAAGAATATGAAATGATGCTTCACATCACATATTATTGGGGAAATGCAAATCAAAACAACAATCAGATACCACTATACACCTATTAGAATGGACTAAATCCAGAATACTGACACAACCAAATGTTAGTGAGGACGTGGAGCAACAGAAACTCTCATTCATTGCTGCTAGGAAAGGAAAATGGTACAACCACTTTGGAAAACAGTTTGGTGGTTTCTTACAAAACTTAACATACACTCATTATATGATCCTACAGTTGCACTCTTTGGTATTTACTCAGAGGACTTGAAAATTTATGTCTGCACAACAATCTGGACATGAATGTTTATAGCAGCTTTATTCATAATTGCCAAAACTTGGAAGCAACCAAGATGTCTTTAGCAGGTGAATGGATAAATAAACTCTGGAACATGCAGACGATGGAATATTTTTCAGTGCTGCAAAGAAATGAGTTATCACACCCCGAAAAAACATGAAGGAAACTTAACTGCATATTACTAAGTGAAGGAAGCCAATCAGAAAAGGCTACATAACTGTGATTCCAACTATATGATGTTTCTGGAAAAAGCAAAATGATGGAGACAATAAAAAGATCAGTGGTTGCCGTGGATTGGGGGCAGGAGAAGGGATGAATAAGTGCAGCACAGAGGATTTTTTAGGGCGGTGAAAATACTCTGTATAATGCTATAATAAGGAATATACATTTGTCCAAACCCATAGAATATACACCACCACCAAGAGTGAACCCTAATGTGAACTATTGATTTTGGATGAATATGATGTGTCAACGTAGGTCATCGATTGGAGCAAATGTACCACTCTGGTGGGGAATGTTGATAAGGGGGAAAGCTGTGCATGTGCGGGCTATATGTGGAATCTCTGTACCTTCCTCTCAATTTTCCTGTGAACCTAATACTGTCCCCCAAAGTAAAATCTTTTAAAGAGTGGAAAATTTTTTTCCAGGTTTAAAGAATAGATCTCCAGAAGTTCTTAAACTACATATAATAAATAATAACATCTCACCATTCTTTTCAAGCAGCTTACAATCACTTAGGAAAGAGAAGAAATATACTGCACAAGTAGAAAATAATGTAAAGTAATATAAGATGTAGTTATGCACACATATATACATAAATACACACATGCATACATATATACAGATACAAAGCATAAAGGAAGCTAAAAACAGCAAAATATTATTTTTGCCAGAGTTTCAGGAAAAGGCATAGTTTTAAAATGATTTTGAAAGCCTGGAATGACTGATGAGGTTTTAAGAGATGGAAGAAGCAACTTCCAAACATCTTAAATGTTTTTTGGCAAAGAAAGGTAAAAAGAGAAAAATACATCTGGAAAAGAGTTGAAATAAAGAATTCAAATGAAATGGAGGGTCTCCTGGAAAGCCTTGCTGGCTGTCGCAAAGCCTCACAGAGGACTGTTTCCTTGGTGAGTGGCCTTGGGTTCCTGATGTGGATCTCAATATTGCAGATCTTGAGATCCTGATGCACGTGAGAATCAAAATGTCTTTCAGGATAGATTCACACTATCCCTACCCAGAGACTGATAAAAAACAGAATGATAACTTACTAATGAGAAATATAAGAATCACATGAATGATAAAGTCACATTAAGGTGACCAGTATATGTTCTATGTGTAAGTGAGCCTATATTTAATTCAAATTATAGTCAGAAAATGGCTTAATTAACATGGGGTCATTGGAGTTAGGAGGTGCTTTCATCATTAAGCATTATTAGCAGCAACCTAAGGGAATGACAGTCTTACCAACGGGCTGTGACACTGAGTTCCTTGGCCAAGACGTCCAGTCTCTAGGACAGTCATTGACAGATAGTATCAGATTATGGCATTTGCCTCTGATTTTTTTCCTGTCCTTTTTTCTAAAAGACATGTTCTTTGTTTAGTTATGTTAGTTGATTCTGTCCAAACATATATAGCCCTTAAACCCCTCTACTCCTTTTTGTTGACTCTACTAGCATTCATTTTATGCTGCTTTTATAGTTTGTCATTTGGCACAAAATTATTTCCTTTTCTCTCCCTTCCCCCTTTCCCAGATGTCTTTCCAATGCAGATGAACTTATTAATAATCTGTTTTGCTGGTACTAGAACTCTGTCAATCAATTCATCTTTATATTTTCTGATTTTTTTCACTGTTGCTTTCTAACAGCTAGAATAATTTCTAAGTTCTTTAAAATATGACAAAAGAGAATCATGAAAGTATACCTATTTAAACCTGTATAAAGTATTAATTCTACTGTATGTTTAACGTGTTGCACAGACGCAAGATTTCATTGGGAGGCCGGTCTAATGGAGTGGCGGAAACTGATTTAGGGAAGACATGATGGGCTTAATCCTAAAATCCTCAAGGAAGCTGGGCACTTCTGCTCCTTTCATTTGGCAAGATAGTAAAATGATTAATTTTTATATTTGAGTTTTCCATGTGTCCTCTTTAATAGCCCATTCTTTCTTCTTGATGCTTCCTTAGACTTCAAGGGCCCTCAACAGCTGCTTTAGCAGAGAATTTCTCTCTCCAGATATTTCTAGTCCCCCCTAATCAATAGCCATCATTTCATAATAGGAACTTTCACATGTAGAGTGCCTACTATGTGCACTCTGGAAGTTACAAGACAGCTTTATGAAACTATATGTAACAATTTCAATAAAGCTGTTAGGTCATATTATGAACAAATATGCCAAACACCATCCATGGTCAGGCTTCTACCTCGGTCATCACGCTGCCTGTTCTCCTTCATTATATTCTCACGACTTGCTCTCTCATTTCATTAGGAATCCTCTGACCACACTGTTTAAATTAGCTTGACTTCTCATTTCCTAACGCTCTTTATCACTTGCCCAGTCATATTTTCTACATAATAACACTTATCCCTATCTAACATTATATGTAAGTTCATTATATATATAATAAACATTACGTATGTATATGGACACATATATGTATACATTTATAATATATTTTTTGTCTATCCACTCTTCGTCTCTAACAATATGAGCTCTGTGATGGCAGGTGTTTACACTCTTTTGATCTCCACTGTAACTACAGCATCAGACCAGGACCTAGCACATAGAAAATTTCAAGAAGTATTTATTGAGTGACCAAAATAATGATTAATCCCCTAACTATAGCTCAAAGAAGTTAGTTAGCTCAGGTTACAGAAAAATTAGTGTTGTTCATAATTGTGTTTTTTTCCCTGTGAAAAACAAATGGATTTAAATTGGGCCTTCTGGATATAAAATTTGTTACTTCACAATGCTGGATCTGAAAGTCCATTAATTTTCACTGCATAATAAT